>NW_007250023.1:158041-165970 GCF_000164805.1 Carlito syrichta
GGGGTTGGGTGGGGGCGGGAATCATTCCTGGCTGAAAATCATAGTCATAAGCAAACGAGTCAACATGGTATAGAACTAGACAGGGATTTAAGAGGCTGGGTTTTAATCTGCCTTTGTCTCTAATTTTCAGACCTTGGAAAAATGACCTAATCTAGTAGTTCTCAAAGTGGGGTATATAGCTTTCCTAAATCACCTAAGGACCTTATATAACAGATAAGGCCACTTAACTTTCTCAGGTTATATTTCTATTTTATTTAAAAAATATTTATTAGGGATTTTAAGTTTAGGACATACTGCCACAGCTTGTAGTGTACCAACTCTCATACCATAAACAGGTTGAAAATCTTCAAAAGTTAAATAAACAAGCAAATAAATAAATAAAGGAAGGGATGAGAGAACTGCTAAGGTAGGTAAAACTTGACAGGACAAGATCCCAGAGAGAAGAGAATCTTAAAAAGCTAAGCTGACATTCTAAAATTGGCTCCCCTCTGCTCCCTCAGGCATCTGCACATTCTTGTGCTGGGTGAGAGGCTGAGAATCTGGCTATTACTAAGAGGCAGAGAAGCCAACAGAGCTTTTGGCAAAAATTGGAGTTTGGAATCGTCAAGATAGTCAGAATTGCAAGTTGTGATTCTGAAGAGGAGGGGAAAACAATGAAGTAAGTCTGATACTCAAGGGTTTTCTCCTTGAAGTATTTGCCAAATTTGTCAGGCAGCAGGACAATAGGCCAAGACAGCAAGTACAAGACCTCTAAAAGGCAGAGTGGTTATTTTGGTAGCTAGATGGTAGACCAAAAAGATAAAAATTGGAGTTCAGAATCCACCGATAAGTAGAGACTCTAGGATATACCCCAGGATTTCAGCTGATTCTAAGAGGGCTGTGGTATAGGAGTGAAAGCAAATTAGAGGTACACTGAACCTTACAAAAACTATAACCCAACCTTGAGTTGGCTTAGCCCTTAACAGATCTTTACTTTAGCTGCCTTCTACAGGAACTTGCTATAATATCACTAATAGAAACTGTACAATTTATTATGGTCAGTGTTTAATATTTTATACAAAATTATCAGGCAAACCAAGGAACAAGCCTCAAAGGGAAAAAAGGAAACAGATCTACATATTGCCCAGAGTGATTTGCACGTTCAATGCAACCCCTACCAAAATGACAGTCTTCACAGAAATAGAAACAAACAAACAAACAAAAAACCTCTAAAGTTTGACAAAGCTATAGTAACCAAAACAGCATGGTACTGGCATAATAACAGACATACAGGCAAATGGAACAATACAGAGAACCCAGAAATTAATCCATGTATCTACACCCAACTAATTTTTGACAAAGGTGCTAAAAATATTCACTGAGGAAAGGACATTCTCTTCAATAAATGGTACTGAGAAAAATGGATAGCCATATGAAGAATAAAACTAGACAGCACCTCTCACCCTTTACAAAAATCAACTCAAAATGGATTAAAGACTTAAATGTAAGACCCCAAATGATAAAGCTACTAGGAAAAAACATATGGGAAGTTCTTCAGGACATTGGACAGGAAAAGATTTTATGAATAGGATCTCAAAAGCACAGGAAATGAAAGCAAAAAAACAAATGGGATTATATTAAACTAAAAGTCTTCAGCACAGCAAAGGAAACAATCAACAGAGTGAAAAGAAACTTACAGAATGGGAGAATATACTTGCAAGCTATTAATTTGACAGGAAACTAACATCTAGAAGAGTATAGGCATGATGGCTCATGTCTGTAATCCCATCATTTTGGGAGGGTAAGGCAGAATAATTGCTCGAACCCAGGAGTTTGAGACCTGCCTAGGCAACATAGTGAGACCTCATCTATAGAAAAAAATTTAAAACTTAGCTGGGTGTGGAGGCACATGCTTGTAGACCTAGCTGTTAAGGAGGCTGATGTGGAAAGATTGGCTGAACCCAGAAAGTAGAGGCTGTGCACTGCACTCTAGCCTGTGCAAAGGTGTGAGACCTTAACTCAAAAGAAACAAACAAACAAATAATCAAGCAAGCAAGGCATGGTGGCATGTGTTTATAGTCCTAGCTACTGGGGAGGCTGAAGTAGAAGAATTGCTTGAGTCTAGGAGTCTGAGGCTGTGTGATAAGCAATGATTGTGCCACTGCACTCCAGCCTGGGCGACAGAATGAGACTCGACACAAACAAACACACAAAAATGATGGGAAATAATGAAAAGGCCTAATTTATATATAATTGGAGTTCCAATAGAAAATAAATAGATCTAGGATCTAAAGAGATAAATGGCTGAGAACTTTCCAAAGCTGATGAGAATTATCAACTATAGATTCAAGAAGTACTAAAAACCCTAACAGGATAAATACAAGAAAAATCAGAACTAAGCACAAAGTTAAAGAAAAATTCCAAAAAGAAGTCAGAGAAAATACAAATATACATTCAAAAGGAGCAAGAATAAGATTAACAGCTGACTTCTCAACAAAAATAAGAGAATCCAAAAGATAATGGAATGCCATCTGTAAAGAGATTAAAAAAACCTCTCAACATAGAGTACTATGCACATTGAAAGACAAAATATAAAATTTTCAAACAAACAAAAACTGAAAGAATTCACACATTGAGTGAAATACCAAATAAAACTGTTTAGACCGAGTAAAAAATATCAGATGAAGACCTTGTCTCTACGATAAGTCAAAAAAATTAGCTGTGTGTGGTGGCACACACCTGTAGTTCCAACTATTTGTAAGGCTGAGGTGGAAGGACTGCCTGAGTCCAGCAGGTTGAGGCTGCAGTAGCTGTGATTTTGCTACTGCACTCCAGCCTGGGCAACAGAGTGAGACTCTGACTCAAAAACAACAAAAACAGCACCAGTGCCTGCTGCTGCCTCTTCCCACCAAGGATTCTTGGGTCTTCAGTTTAGGATTGAAAGTTATACCATTGGCTTCCCTGGTTCTGAGGCTTTTGGACTTGGATTGGGCCATACTACCAGCATCCCTAATTTCCTAATAAAGTTCCCTAACAGATTCCTTCTCATGTAAAAAACAACAACAAAAATCTACAACAATGCAGAAAGGACAATCAATGATAAGAATAAATCTGGACCGGAGATGGTGGCTCACTCCTATAATCCCAGCACTTTAGGAGGCCAAGGTGAGAGGACTGCCTGAGCCCACAGGTTCAAGACCAGTCTGGGCAACTTGGCGAGACTTCATCTCTACAATAAATCAAGAAAAATTAGCCGGGCATGACGGCACATGCCTGTAGTTCCAGTTTCTTGGAAGGCTGAGGTGGAAGGATCACCAGAGCCCAGCAGGTTGAGGCTCTGGTGGCCGTGAGCATGCCACTGTGCTCCAGGCTGGGTGACAGAATGAAACTCTGATGCAAAAAAAAAAAGTAAAGAGAACTGATAAGCTAATAGAGAAGGAAAAGAGAAAGAAATACTTGATCAATCCAAAATAAGCAGGAAAGGAGAGAAAAAAGAAGGTAAACATGTGAGACAAATAGAACAAAAAGAGTAAGATGCAAAATATGAACACAAATATACTAGTAATTTATGTTAAATATAAACTCCAGTGAAAAGATAAAGATTGCCAGAATAAATGTAAAAATAACAAAAACTAATCCCAATTACAAAAAACATTTTTTTAAATTATAGAAATAAAAAAAAAAAATAGAGATGGGGTCTTGCTATATTGCCTGCCCAGGCTGGTTTTGAACTCCTGCCTTCTAGTGATCCTCCTGCCTTGGCCTCCCAAAATGCTAAGATTACAGGTGAAAGTCACCGAGCCTGGTCAAAACAGTCTTAAAGGACACAGAAAGGTCAAAAGTAAAAGGATGGAAAAAGGTATATCATGTAAACTACTCAGTGGAAAGAGGGCCTATTTATATTAATAATAGATACAACAGATATTAAGGCAAGATGCATTAATGGAGATAAATAAGAACTTTTTTTTTTTTGAGTCAGAGTCTCATTCTATTGCCCAGGGTGGAGTGCAGTGGCACGCTCACAGCCACCACAGCTTCAACCTGCTGGGCTCAGGTGATCCTTCCGCCTCAGCCTTCCAAGTAGCCGAAACTACAGGTGTGTGCCACTACGCCTGGCTAATATTTTGATTTATTGTAGAGACGAGGTCTCGCCAAGTTGCCCAGGCTGGTCTCGAACCCTAGACTCAGGCAATACCCTCACCTTGGCCTCCTAAAGTGCTGGGATTATAGGCTTGAGTTACTATGCTGGGCAAGAAGAACATTTTATAGGGTAAAGGGTTCAATGCATCAGGAATATATATGAATTCTAAATTTATATACACATAAGAAGATAGTTTTAAAATATATGAAGCAAAATTTGACAGAACAAAAAGGAGAAATACATAATTCCCAATCATAGTAGGGCATTTAAAAATATCTTTCTCAATAAGTGATAAAACAAGCAAACAAAAACTAAGAATGGCCAGGTATAGTGGCTCACAACTATAATCCCAGCACTTTGGGAGACTGAGGCAGGAGTGCTTGAGTCTAGGAATTTGAGACCAACCTGGGCAACATAGCGAGACCTCATCTCTACAAAAAATTAAAAAAATTAGGCAGAAGGTATGGTGACCCACGCCTGTATTCTCAGCTATTCAGGAGGCTGAGGTGGAAGGATTGCCTGAGCCCAGGAGGTCGAGGTTGTAGTGAGCTGTGATAGTGCCACTATACTTCAGCTTGGGCAACAGAGTGAGATTTAGACTAAAAAAAAAGAAAACTCCAAAAAACAAACACAAAAAACCCAATTGAACAAGAATATACATGATTTGGACAACAAGTTTAACCTATATATATGCATGGATACATATAAGACTACTTTAAAATGTCAGAATATGTACTCAAGGGCAAAAAGAACATGAGTTTATGTTCTCTGATGCCAACAGAAACCAAAAAATAACAAAAAGACAGAGAATTTCCATGTATTTTGAAACTAAGTAAAACTTTCTAAGTAAATTATGGAATACATTTTTATTTTTTATTTTTATTTTTTGAAAAGGAGTCTCACTCTGTTGCCCAGGCTGGAGTAGAGTGGCATGCTCATGTTCACCATAACCTCAACCTGCTGGGCTCAGGTGATCCTTCCCTTCCTCAGCCTTCCAAGTAGCTGGAATTACAGGCATGTACTACCATGCCTGGCTAATTTTCTGATTTATTGTAGAGATGAGAGTTCGCCAGTTTGCCCAGGCTGGTCTCGAGCCCGTGGGCTCAGGCAGTCTTCTCAACTTGGTATCTCAAAGTGCTGGGATTATACGCGTGAGCCACTGCACTTGGCCTGGAATACATTTTTAGAAGAAGTCACAATGGGACTTAGAAAATATTTTGAACTGCAGACAATAAAAATAAGACATAACAAAACTTGCAAAAAATGGAAGAAAATAGTGAATGCCAGAAATTTTAAAAAATGGAAAATACACAATAGAGACAATCAACAAAGGTAGAATTAGTTCTTAGTAAGACTAATGAAATTGATAAAGTTTGTGGTGACCATGAAAATGTGCCTCAGGTCTGCTGTGTGGAACATAATTGATGGCTACAGCTTTTGTGCTCCGAATTCACTACTATGTTCAAGCTGAGGCTTTGCTTTCCATGAATGTGGGACTGAGCACAATAGGAATACTACGGAGACCTACTCCTGAGTGATTCGGGACTCCTCTGATGGGCAACTTGGGCTCGGGGACTCCCCACTGGCCTTGTCAAAACTTTCTTAAGTGAATGCAGTCTAAGTTTCTTTCTGCCCAACCTTCCTTCCTTCCTTTCCTCTTTGCTCTAAAGGGGTCAAACACACACCAGAGTTTGATGGGTCTTCCCGAGCTCTCTGGGTCCTACCTGATTTTCCCTTACACGTGTTTCTCACAGTAAATATCTTGAATGTCTAACCCCATCTTGGCATTTGCTTCTTGGAAAATCTAAACTAAACAAACCTCTGGGAAGGAAGAACACAGATTTCTAAGATCAGGAATTAAAAAAGCAACATCACTCTAGATCATACAACAATAAGGAAGATGAGAGAATACTATTAATAATTTTATGCTAATAAATTAGACTATTTAGATGAAGTAGACAAATTCCCAGAAAAATCCAACTTATCAAAACTGGCATAGGAAAAATACAAAAAACCTGAACATTCCAATTCATAATTAAATAAGCTGAATCTATAATTTTAAATATCTATAATGTATTCTCCAGGCCCAGATATTCTGATCAGTGAGCTCTTCCAAAAATTTACATAAAAATAACACAAATCTTATAGAAACTCTTCCAGAACAGAAAAAAGGCACTTTCCAACTCACTGTACACGGCCATCATAATATTCCTACTAAAACTAATAAGGATGTTACAAAAATGGGAAACTACAAGAAAAATGCTCTCATAAACACTACAAAAATCCAAAATAAAATATAGTCAGATTGAAACCAATGAGACATTAAAAGAATATCATGACAGTGTTGAAATTATTTCAAGAGTGCAAAGATGAATTACTATTCCAAAATTAATCTATAATTCACACATAAAAAAGGAAAAAAATCATATAATAACCTTAGATGCAGAAAAGTTATTTGATGAAATTCAACACCTATTCATCATTCATAAGTTGAAAAAAATTTTAACAGGCCAGGCATGGTGGTTCATACTTGTAATCCCAGCACTTTGGGAGGTGGAAGTAGGAAGACTGCTTGAGCCAAGAGTTTGAGACCAGCCTAGGCAATATAGCAAGACCTCGCCTCTACAGAAAATTAGCAAGGAATGGTCACATGTGACTATAGTCCCAGTTACTTGGTAGGTTGAGGTAGAGAACGATCACCTGAGCCCAGGAAGTCAAGGCTGCGGTGATTGTGCCACTGCATACCAGCCTGGGTAACAGCAAGACTCTACTCAAAAAAAAACAAAAAACAAAAAAGTCACCCAATCACCTTAACGACCTGTTCCCCATCTATGGGAAGGTTTACAAGCATTCAACTTCAAGCAGCCATTTGCCATTACTTTGCTAAGCTATGGTCTGGCCACGTGATTCTTCCACCTATGACTGCCATTGTTTCCTAGCTTTGACCCCCCTCCCCTACCTTGGGGAGGTGAATCTTCTCTCGCTCCAATTTACTTTCTAAATAAACTATATTTTCCAGTCTAAAAAAAAAAATCTTAAAAACAAAACTCTTCGCCGGGCTCAGTGGCTCAAGCCTGTGATCCTAGCAATTTGGGAGGTTGAGGCTAGTGAATTGCCTGAGGCCGCAGGTTCGAGATCAGCCCAAGCAACTTGGCGAGACCTTGTCTCTACATAAATCAAAAATTAGCTGGGCGTGGTAGCGCACATTCCAGTTACTTGAAAGGCTGAGGCGAAAGGATCGCCTGAGCCCAGCAGGTCAATGCTGGGGTGGCCGCAAGCGTGCCACTGCACTGCAGCCTGGGCGACGGAGGGAGACTTCGACTAAAAAAACCCCCAATAAACAAAACCCCTAGCAAACTATTCATCTGATAAAGAGTGTCTACAAAGAGCCTACAGTAAATATTATCCTTTTTGATAACGAGATTGGGAATGAAGAAAAGATACTTACTATAATAATTAATTCAGTTGTACTTGTACTCAAGTGTGCCTTAGTGTGTTAACTAGTACAGTTGGAAAAGAGAGAAAAAAAAAAGGCAAACATGGTGGCTCACACCTGTAATGCTGTACTTTGGAAGGCCAACACAGGAGGATTGCTTGAGCCCAGGACTTCGGGACCAGCCTGGGCAACATAGTGAGACCTCATCTCTACGAAAAGTCAAATAATTAGCTGGGTCTGGTGGTACCCATCCATAGTTTCAGCTATTCGAGAGACTGACACAAAAGGATCGTCTGAGCCCAGGAACTGGAGGTAGCAGTGAGCTGTGATTGTGCCACTGTATTCCAGCCTGGGCAACAGGGTGAGATCCTGA
>NW_007250023.1:166242-213116 GCF_000164805.1 Carlito syrichta
ATTAAAAAAAAAAAAAAAAAAAGTCATATGTGGTTGCTCGCCTGTAGCTTTGGCTCCTTGGAAGGCTGAGCAGGTCGACGCTTGGGTGGCTGTGAGTGTGCCACTGCACTCCAGCCTGGGTGACAGAGTAAGATGCTGACTCAAAAAATAAAAATAAAAATAAAAAAATTCAAAATTGGCCAGGCTTGGTGGCTCAGCCTGTAATTCCAGCACTTTGGGAGGTCGAGGGAAGTACATTGCCTGAGCTCATGGACTCAAGACCAGCCCAGGCAACTTGGCAAGACCTCGTCTCTACAAGAAATAAAAAATTAGTCAGGCATGCTAGCACGTGCCTGTAGTTCTGGCTACTTGGAAGGCTGAGGCGGAAAGATCGCCGGAGCTCAGCAGGTTGACGCCCGGGTGGCCGTGAGCATGCCACTGTTCTCCAGCCTGGGAAACAGAGTGAGACTCCAACTCAAAAAGAAAAAAAATTATTAACAGATAAATTATTGTAGTTGATATGTAAAAAGGTAAAAAGGCCATTATTTAAAAAATATATATAGACCAGGAAAAAAAAGAAACAAAAAACTAAAGGAATGTCATTTAAAAATATCACCAAAAATATCAATTAAGAATCTTACAAAAGACATAATACAAGACCTCTACACTGAAAATAACAAAACATTTTCAGAAAATTGAAGACTACAGAAATTAATAGAGAAAAATACTCTATGAATTGGAGGACAAAATAACGTAAAAAGGAGAAAATTATCTCCTGACTGACTTGCAGATTCAATATAATCTGGAACAAAACTCTAATTAAAAAGATTTTTTTGTGGTGGCAATCAACATGCTGATTCTAAAATTTATGTAGAAACGCAAAGGGCCAAGACAAGCTAGGATAATCTTGAAGAAAAAAGTGGGAAGATCATTATTACCAGATAAAAAGACTGACTATAAACCAAGGTAACTAGGAAAGTGTGTAATCGGTAAGGGATAGAGAATGAGAACAGTAGAAGAGATACTCTAGAAAAGACTCGCAGATGTAAGGTTACCTGAAACGTGGCAAAGTTGTTAGTGTAAGCAGTTAGGGAAAGGATGCTTCTATCAATGAATGAAGCTGGGTCAACTGGCTATTCACATGGGCAAAAGAAATGAATCATATCCCCCACCCCACACCACATATAAAAATTAATCCTAGATGAATTGTGCTAGTTGAAAAGAGTAAAATAATAAGTTTTAGAAAAACAGAAAAAGTAGAAGAGTATCTTCACATATTTGAGATATGCTAAGTTTTTCTTTTTTTTTTGAGTTGGAGTCTCACTCTGTCGCCCAGACTGGAGTGCAGTGGCTGCTCCCGGCCACCGCAGCCTCGACCTGTTGGGCTCCGGCGATCCTTCTGCCTCAGCCTTCCAAGTAGCTGGAACTACAGGCGCGCGCTACCACACCTGGCTAATTTTTGATTCATGAGAAGCAGTAATCATTAGGTGAAAACAATTGGACTAATTAAAATGAAGAGCTTCTGTTTATTTACAATATATTTATCTAACAAAAGACTTGTACACAAACTGTAGAAAAGAATTATAAACCCATAAGACAATCTAATATGGGCAAAAGACTTCAACAGGAACGCCACAAAAGAAGATATCCGGCTGGGTTCGGTGGCTCAGCCTATAATCCTGCCCTTTGGGAGGCCAAGGTGAGTGGATTGCCTGAGCCTGCAGGTTCGAGACCCATCTGGGCAACTTGGCGAGACCTCATCTCTACAAAATATCAAAAATTAGCCGGGCGTGGTAGTGCGCGCCTGTAGTTCCAGCTACTTGGAAGGCTGAGGCGGAAGGATCCCGGAGCCCAGCAGGTCGAGGCTGAGGTGGCCGGGAGCAGCCACTGCCCTCCAGTCTGGGTGACAGAGTGAGACTCCAACTCAACAAAAAAAAAAAAAAAAAAAAAACAGAAGATATCCAAAAGTCAGTAAGTAGATGAAAAGGCACCCTGCCTCATTACACATCAGTACAGTTACAATCAAGATCATTACAAGATATTTATCAGAATGGCTAATATTAAAAAGATGAATAGTAGTAAATGGTGGTGAAGATGTGGAACAATTAGAGCTGTCCCACTGGTACCACCCTCTGATAATCCAAAACTAAATAATGTAAATCTTCTGTAATAATTATGGTGGTGGTTACATGATCGTACATATTTGTTAAAACTCTTAGAGCCTGACACTACAAAAAGTGAATTTTATTTACTGGAAAAATAACAACAACAACCAATCAGTCAGAATGTGAAAAGAAACAAAAATGGAATCCAAACTTTAATATTTGAACCTACCTGTATAATAAATGAGTTATGTAACCACACTGAAGTGGACGGAATAAAAAAATTAATTTAAGCTACTTTGATTAACAGCATTTTGACTGGACACTGACTAAAACCAAAAATAACTGTAAGCAAATACTGTACTCTAGTAAGTAAATTTGTTTCTCACAAGGGTATGAATAAGCAAATAAAAACTTCTTTAGGATGAAACAAGTAAATATATTTTAGAAAATTAGAGCCAGGATTTCTAATGTTAGAGGAAGAAGTTATATAAATAAGGAAGGATGACTGCATTATGAACTCAGTGTTGTTGGACTGGAATAAAGTTTATCAGTATGACTTCATGGTTTTTGAATATATAAAGAGACACACAGATATAAAAATAAATATAGATGAATGCACAGGTTATCATGCATACATAAACATTGCCAACCTCTGTTTGCTAAGAGGACCTAGAAGCAACGACACACAAGGTACATAGAGCATATCTAGCACCCAGATCTGGGTTTCTAAAAATCATTCTGCAGTAAAAAGAATCACAGTTCCTTGGAAAAATGGTTGATTCCAGGACAGAGACAGAGAAAATACATGAGCCTGGGGCATCTTACATTGCCAAGAAGTAAGAAGTGCACAAAAAATGATGGGGACAGAGCCAGACAAAAAGTCTACACATTGGGTGATGCCATTTCAAACAGAAGCATAACTAATTGTTAATAGTAGAAGCCAGGATACTGGTTAACTTTGGTGGGGATAGTGGTTAGGAGGGGGCACAGGGATGGCTTCTAAAGTGCTAGGAATGTTATATTTTCTGACCTAGTTGTAGATATTCAGGTGTGTCCACTTGATGAAAAAATGCCAGTTCTGTATGCATATTATACTTCAATGCAAACTGCATGAGGTGTTCAATATTTTGATTGCAATGGTTGCTATACGTTATTTAGTAACATTTTTGTGACTTTTTTTTTTTTTGAGTTGGAGTCTCACTCTGTGGCCCAGACTGGAGTGGCCACTGCAGCCTCGACCTGCTGGGCTCCGGCGATCCTTCCGCCTCAGTCTTCCAAGTAGCTGGAACTACAGGCGCGTGCTACCACGCCTGGCTTATTTTTTGATTTATTGTAGAGATGAGGTCTCACCAAGTTGCCCAGGGGGGTCTCGAACCCGTGGGCTCAGGCAATTCACTCACCTCATCCTCCCGAGGCACGGGATTACAGGCTGAGCCACCGAGCCTGGCTTTTTTGTGACTTTTAACATATGTAATCTATATCAACAAATCTGACTTAAAGGTCCTTCAGAAATCAATGCTATAACAGGGCTTACATTTGCCTAGTATAGGTTATGTCTCATTTTGCATTCCAGGAGGATCCTATTTAACAGAAAGGTGGGAGTTGAAAGGAGTCTCATTTCTTTAGACTAGAGATCACTAAACTATATGAATCATGTCCAAAAGATATTATTTTGTCAAGAATGTGAGTTCCACATGTTACTCTACATTATCTTCAACCTCTTAGCTAATTGAAGGACTTCATCTTTTGCAGCTATAATAACCTCAAAAAGAAAAATGAACTAATAACTTAGTCATTCCTATTCATAGATAAGAAATATATTTTCCTTAAAATCTTACCTGGTAAGATCTTTTGTCTAAGAATGCCATATCCAGGTATTTAAAACTGCTGCTTAATGTGTTCTATCCTTACCACTACCAACCTATGGCCAACAAGATCATCATTTAAAATTGATTTCACTATAGTAGAGATAACATTTTCAAAATGACTTATATTAAATATTTTGTAGCAGTAGGAGTTGAGATGACATGCTGCCATAATTTTTTCAACTGCTGAGATTGCTTTCCTTTAGTTTGCATTTTCTATTGCATACTTTCTCTACTTTATGCCTACCAAAATTACAATTCACAGTAACCTTTTCTTACAGAGTGGTGGACAGCACTGAGTGTTTTCATGGAAGATGAAAACTTAACTAGCAGATGAGGTAACATGTTTCTTTAAGTACTCAGGAACACAAAGACAAGTAACTTCAAAACCTTCATTTATTTATGATAAAATGACAAAGGACACTGGGATATAACTATTTTAAATTATAAGCATTTCAAAAGTGGGAGACCATGTAATCCGTAGACCTCTTATAAGAGTGGATAGGTCCTTGATACTTTTTTTTTTGAGTTGGAGTCTCACTCTGTCACCCAGGTTGGAATGCAGTGGCATGCTCACGGCCACCCCCGTGTTGACCTCCTGGGGTCCAGTGATCCTTCTGCCTCAGTCTTCCAAATAGCCAGAACTATAGGCGTGTGCTACCATGCTTAGCTAATTTTTTTTTATTTATTGTAGAGATGAGGTCTTGCCAAGTTGCCTAGACTGGTCTGGAACCTGTGGATCCAGGCAATTCACTCGCCTCGGTCTCCTAAAGTGCTGGGATTACAGGCTGAACCACTGAGCCTGGCCAATACTTTTTGATGAATCAAAAAAGAGAAGCGTTTACTAAGGCCCAACTTTTTGAAGAACTATACTCATCTGTTAAAAGAGAGGTTTTGTTTTCACGATTCCACAGGATCACAGAACTTGAGACAACATTAACAAATCACCTAATCCAATGATTCTCAAAGTCAGGGAACTTTTTCAACAAATACACAACCCCACATCTCCCCCTCCCCCAGACCCTACCACCCACATGCTCATACATCTCCTTGAAGAAAAGTATTCAGAAAAGTCTATTTGTTTTTTAGCGGATTTATTTTACTGTTTCATAAGAGCCACTGTGTGAAATGCATTATCTTCAACTTAGAACAAAAGTCCTATTGCTTTTTCCAATTTTTAGTGATTTATTTAGTACAGAAACTTGGGTGAATTTAAACTTTCTATAAAGCACTATATATGTATATATATAGATAGATACATAATGGTTTTTATTAGTAGCTGCTGTCCAAAAGGTAAAGAATATGGTTAGTTTTTCTAAAGTTCATAGACACATAAATGATTTTCTTCATTTGACTCTCATGTTATTAAACCAGTTCATTCAATATTTATTAAAAGGATCAAAGTGGACTGAGTCTTTTCTGCCTTCATCCCCAGTGTCTCACTTTTTGCTTTGATATGCTTAATTTTTTAAAGCTGTGGTAAAATAGACATAACATAAAATTTATCATTTTAACCACTCTTGAATATATAGCTTAGTGCCATGGATACTGTTGTTCAACCATCACCACCACCCATCTCCACAACTTTTTTCATCTTGCAAAACAGAAACTTTATACTCTTTAAACAATAACTCCCGATTTTTCTTCTCCTAGTCCCTGACTACCACTATTCTACTTTCTGGTTCTAGGAAGTTGACTAAGCATCTCATATAAAGTGAAAACATACAGTATTTATCCATTTGTGTCTGGCTTATTTCACTTAGCATAATGTCTTTAAGGTTCATCCATGTTGTAGTATGTGTCAGAACTTCCTTCTTTTTCAACGCTGAATAATATTCCATTGTGGGTATATATCACATTTTGTTTATCCATTTGTCTGTTAGTGAACACTTGGGCTGATTTCACTTTTTGGCTATTGTGGATGATGCTGCCATGAACATGGGTGCACGTATATCTGAGTTCCTGCTTTCAATTCTTTGGGGTATATACCCAGAATTGTGGAATTGAACAGTCTGTTACTGTTAATACTGTCTAGTGCCCAACCTTCCCTCAAAAAAAAAATTTTGGAACTCAATTAGTTTGCAAGGACTGAACAATGATTGATATGTGACAGAACCTCTGGGCTGGATATAAGCCCAATCTGAAAAAGGGGATGACCAAAAAGACAGAGTGAGTTTAAAAGACTTTAGATTTATAGGCAATTTAAATGAGAAGAATGTAAGGAATTAAATTTATAAGATAAAATAGAGTAGTTCATAGATACCATATCTCAAAAGGAAATAGGTTTGTAGAATAAAATTCCAAGGAAATGAATTTTGTTACATTTATTGCTAAATGCTGCAAACTTAACTGTGTGATCATTTAAAAATACTCTACAGTGTAAGGTTTAAGGCATAATGATTCCTAATTAGTGTCTTAATAAGTGTGTTAGCACTTTCTTGTGCCATTCTGGAATGTCACTTATGGTAAATTAAGGGACACTTTCCCTCCCTATCTTCCACTAGTATTTTAATGCTAGGGGGTGGGAAAAAGCTGATCCATATTCAAGAGGAAAGGAGGGAAAACAATAACAAATTGGCATCTCTTTTGTGAATTGCCCCACAGGCCAAGCATTTTTATGTTCTTAATCATTATTAAATGACTTAACATGACACCCAGAGCCTGGCGAATGATTGCATCCTGACATGAGAACGAATTACAAATGAAATGAAAGATCAAGCCGTATTAGAGGACTGCCTCTGGGAAATGAAAATCTTTAATTCTCTTTTATTATTGACATTTATTTGGCTGCCATGAATAACAACATAGCAAAGAGATTCAGCTATGCTTGTGCGCTGAATAGCTTATCCCAGGGCTCAAAACTGCATTAACATTTATCATGTTTACTTTTGTAGCTGACACCACTGAACAGATTCTCTATCCATCTTGTATTTACCACGCATTGCAGATATAGTGCATCCTCTAATTTAAGTTCATTTTCATATGGTATGAACAGCAAAGATTAGCCAGTGTCTTTCCTCAAATAAATTCCTACTTGCAATCATTCTTAAGAATGATTTAATAGATTCAATAAACAATAAAATGAGGTCACAAGGAAATTCAGTCATAAGATGAGGAGGCTAATTTTCGATATTGGGAAAATTGTGCAAAATCACAATGAGGAAGACAGTAGTACATCATGTATACTGAAAATATATAAAGCCTTAAAATGAGTATCTCCAGAAAGAGCAACCAAAGAATATTTTATGAATCTGAAGGTAGTACTACAGTTCCCATGACATAAGAAGCCTGCTAAGACAGGAATAGGCCACGTACTATAGGAAGAAAGCAATTCAGCTAGTTTGTATTGATGTAGAGATATCCTTTCATGGTTTTTTTTTTTTTTTCTTACACAAATTAACAACATGGTTTTTCTTGCCACAACAATAAAGAGATTACAAAGTACCTGGTGCCTTTGCTGACACGACCTCTTTGCCTGGATTGCCTTCCTTTCTTTAAATCTTTCCTAGAATTCAAGACTCAGCAAGGATATCAATGTATCTTGGGAAAACCACTTAACATCTCTGAATCTTGTTTGAAAAATTATTTTTTACTTTTCTTTCTTTTTTAAAGTTTGAATTATGGATAATTTCAAACAAATATACAAGTGAAGATAATAGAACAGTGAACCCCCCCCAAATGTCCATTGCCTGGCTTCAATAATTAATTAATGACTAGTCTCATTTCATCTATACCCAGTTTAACTGCCACTCACTGAATTATTTTGAAACAAATATTTTTTAAAGCAAATCTTTTGAACTTTGTTTCTGACTATTCTAAAATAAGAAAGCCGATCTACATATCTATATATGTATCTATGTATCCCATGGCATTATGTTGTAAACCTCAAATATATGTAGTAAAGTTTATTTTAAAAAAGAAGTAAATAAAATAAAGGGTCCCTTAGACCCACATTTTGATGATAATTTCATCACTGACCCTTTTCAGGCTTTATATTTAATTCAACAAAAATTTAGTTCATATTCATTGTAACCTCTTTCTTCAAGCTTTATTCATATCCTCTGAGTCAATATAACCCATATTTTACACCATAAATGTTTTCATTTATTCTAGAGACGAGGTCTTGCCAAGATATATAATTGTACTTTATTTTGTACTTATATTTTATAAGTATTAATTTTATTTCCCAGTAAGATATTTAAGGCTCATAGTTTACATTTCTGTGTTCAGCAGAGTAACTGAACAAACCCAAATTTAATAATTGCTATTGTTTATGATAATTATTAATCAATAGACTGGTTTTAATCTGAATGGTTCAGACAGAACTAAAATTTTTATATTTTGGCTTTAATAGTTGGTAGCATCATATTCACAATATCAATCATTTTAATCAATAACATGTTTGTTTACTAGACGAAACTCCTATTTTATTTTTATTAATGCTATAAAAGAGATGGCTGAGTAAAACCAAAAGTGAGATTTTCTTCTTGAAGGAAAAACTAAGGAAGTAGCTTATTTCTGGATTTTACTTGCTTATAATTGAGTAAATCTATTTTATTCTAGCCCAGGTATTTTATAAATAAAATGTATTCTTTTTTTTTTTTTTTGAGTTGGAGTCTCAATCTGTCACCCAGGGTAGAATGCAGTGGCACACTCCTGGCCACCGCAGCCTCGACCTGCTGGGCTCCAGCGATCCTTCTGCGTGCGCTACCATGCCTGGCTAATTTTTTATTTATTGTAGAGATGAAGTCTTGCCAAGTTGCCCGGGTGGGTCTTGAACCTGCGGGCTCAAGCAATCCATTAGCCTCAGCCTCCCAAAGTGCTGGGATTACAGGCTGAGCCACTGAGCCCGGCCTATAATGTATTCTTATTCCTTTTTTTCCTTAGGAATAACATTTCCTGACTGACAAATCACCAAAATATCAAAGTAAATAAATTATATCAAAGTGGTTTTATTCCATTGAATTTTAATAAATCATCTTGAAAATGAAATACTTTCTACTGAAATAGAGGACAGAAATATTTATTAAAATAAAAGGTACATTGCTTTGATTATCTCATAATAAAAAGAATACATAACTTTGTTAAAAATGATTAATCCTCATAATACTTAATCTGTCACATATTCTCACATGTACCTGTAGCCATTATGGTGTCATCTCTCCCTTGGGTGAAGATCACGATTCGCTGCCTCTTTGAATTCATCTTTGGCAGGGCTTGTGTCTTTTTGGCTATCTCTTTAATGTCTTTAGTCTATTAATAGAAAGGAGAAAAATATCATACCAGTACAGTAAAGCAAAACTTTACTAGTAGATTTAACAATTTAGCTTCTGATAATCAAAACAAGACCTTAAAATCTATTAAGAGATATAGTTTTAAAATTTAACCATGTACAAAAGTAAACAGAATAGTCCAATAAACTTCTAAGGAACCATCAATCTGCAAACATTTTAGATTTATAATGAACCTTAGTTCTTTTTTTTTTGGGTTGGAGTCTCACTCTGTCAGCCATCCTGGAGTGCTGGGGCATGCTCATGGTCACTGTAGCCTCGACCTACTGGGCTCAGGTGATCCTTCCACCTCAGTCTTCCAAGTAGCTGGGACTACAGGTGTGCGCGCCACCATGCCCAGATAACTTTTCATTTATTCTAGAGACGAGGTATTGCCAAGATGTCAGGCTGGTCTTGAACCCCTGGGGTAAGGCAATCCTTTTGCCTCAGCCTCCCAAAGTGCTGTGATTACAGGCATGAGCCACTGCACCTGGCCTATGAACCGTATTTCATCTATACTGTCACTCACCTGCCTTTCACGTTATTCTGAAGCAAACTTCAAGTATTATGTAATTACATCTATAGATGTTTTAGTATGTATCTCTGAAAGGTAATGTCTTAAACATGATCACATAACTATTATCATACTTTAAAAAATAAATTATGTAGTATCAGCAGATATCTACTCATTTTTCAATTGCTAATTAAAGAGAGTTTTTTAAAAAGAAGAATATTTAATTATCTTAGAGGTTTACAGAGCATAATGATGCTGACTTTGGAAATAATACAGTTGCTATAATGCCCAGTTTTTCAAAGGACTGATATGAGAGAAAAAAATCTAACCTTTTCCTACAAAGACTGAATTTTCATTAAAAAAAAAGATAAAGTTTAGGCTGGGCGTGGTGGCTCAAGTCTGTAATTCCAGCACTTTGGGAGGCCAAGGTGAGGGGATTGCCTGAGCCTACAGGTTCGAGAACAGCCTGGGCAACTTGGCGAGACCTCATCTTTATAATAAATCAAAAAATTGGCCGTGCGTGGTAGCGCACATCTGTAGTTCCGGCTACTTGGAAGGCTGAGGTGGAAGGATTGCCTGAGCTCAGCAGGTTGACGCTGGGGTGGCCATGAGCGTGCCACTGCACTGCAGCCTGGGCGATGGAATGAGACTCCATCTCAAAAAAATAAAAAAGATAAAGTTTAAAAATTACAAATTGTCAAACCCTGATACTGTTTTTCACACCACATAGTCCATGAAGTTTTATATAATAAATGTTCTGAAATATTGAAACCTAACTCTTGAACTAAAGCAGAATTTTTACAATTGTGTTTTCAGTCATTTTTGATAACAAAAATCGATGTCTGTATTTGGTGGGTCTCTAAAACTGCTCATGGTTTGTGCTTTGTTGGTAGCTTATCACTGTGGAAAGTTTCAAATAGTTACAGAGAAAAAATATATGTCAAAAGGGAAATATATCTAAGTGGCATATCTTAGGATATATAGGAGAGGTAAAAAAGGATATATAGGAGAGAAAAATTCAGATAAGCAAAGCAGACAAGTCATAGTGGGTTACAATGGCTACAAGCAACATCAGAAACTGAACATTCTTAAGAGTATGACAATCTGTAGTGGAATATTTATGTGTTATGTATTCACTAAATACTTAACAAATTCAAGATAATATATGAAGTTAAGCTTTAATATACCTAACAGGATGACTTACAGAGGACTGTTGTCTCTGAAAAGAACAGTTCCTTATAGTAGGGCAATGCTGCCGACTTCAAACATGCTGACTGTTTCGCTTTCAATTGCTCATTTTAGAACAGAACTAAGCCTGAACTCTGATGAGAAAAGAGATTCCCTCAGATTCTGGGATAAATGACTAATAACAATTGAAAGGATCAAAAAATGCCACATAACAGCATCTTCACACTCTTAAATAAATAAATGTAGACATTTAATTAAAATGACTCACATATATTCTGCCAATTTCCTTAGCACAAATATATTTTATTGCTATAGGATTTTTGCTTATGATTAAGCACAGTTCACATTTAATAAAGATAAGAGGCAAACATATTCACTTTATCATCTTGAAAGCATAATCTTATGCATGTACTAGATGTTTTAAAAAGAGGTCTTTCTTCAAGGAGCAAATTATGAATAAGATTCCTTGGTTGTTTTCTACCAATGCTATGGAAAGATATATTTTGTTATGAGAGTTCTGGTAATCTAATCAAAGAAATGTTTCTTGTCTCAAATGAAACCTTATAAAAATGGCAATTAAAGGTTGAAATAAACTTTCCAAATACAAAACACAAACCTTTCCAGATTTATGTAAACTTTATTTCTAGTTCTACAGTATTTCCCCTTCAGTGTCTCCCCATAGGCTCTTTTCTCTTACATCTAGGCTCACATATCTTAACAGAACAATGAAATCAGAAGGAACTTTAGAATACGGCAGACCTTGACTTTCTATTTATGTGACCTTGAGCAAGTTAATAAATCTTTCTAAAGCTCTATTTCCTCGTCTACAAAACTAATAAAATAATTCCTGTGAAAAGATGTCGGGAACTAAGTATGCTGAAATTAGTGGGTGAAAGTTTGAAGAAAAATCAGTATATTTACACAGTTTCAAAGTATCTCCCCCTAAGATATTAATCATTACAAAAGAAAAAATAGTAATGTCACCACAGAGAAAATTGACAGACATCACCTTAAATCAGTGATCAATTTAGCGATGCTAAAATGTGTGCATGAAATAGGATATTTGCACAGTCCAAAAGTATCCCTTCCAAGATATTTATTAATTATAATGGGAAACTGGTAACTTTACAGAGGATAAACCGGCAGACATCACCTTAATCTAATGATCAAGGTTAACATTACTAGCAATGAGACATTGTGACATTATGTACCTCCCATATATGATGAACTGAGAAGGGCACATTATTTGTGTGGGTTTCCTGCCAAAAATGCATAACCCCAACTTAATAAGAAAATATCAGGCAAACTCAGATTGAGGGATATTTTACAAAATGACTGGTCAGTACTCTTCAAAAGTATCAAGGTCATAAACAACAAGGAAAGAGTGAGAAAGTATCACAGATTGGAGGATACTAAGGACACATGACAAATAAATGCATGTGGGATCCTGGATTAAATCCTGGAACACAAAAAGGAAATTAGAGGAAAAAACTGGTGAAGTCAGAATAAAGCCTGAAGTTCAGTTACTGGTATTGTGTTAACACTTAATTTTCTGGTTTTGGTCATTATACTTTGGTTAAGTAATATGTTAATATTAGGGTAAGCTGGGTGAAAAGTATGTGGAAATTCTGTACTCTCTTTGCAATTTTTATAAGACTAAAGTTATTTTAAAATAAAAAGTTAAAAATAGTTGCTGTGAGGATGCAAGAGAATGAGGTAAATGAAACAGCTTAATGTATGCTAAGAACTTAGTAAACACTAATTTTCCTCTAATTACTATCATTTTAATACTCCCTAAAATAGTCACATCCTTAGGTTGCCCCATAATCTCTAGAAAGAGCCTCAAGAATTTTAAATATTGAGAATTCAATTATAGTGTCTGGCTGGGTATGGTGGCTCACACCTATAACTCTAGCACTCTGGGAGACTAACGCAGGAGGATAGCTTGAGGTCAGGAATTTGAAAGTAGCCTGAGCAATGGAGTGAGAGGGTACCCTGCCTCTATTTTTTTAAAAAGTGAAAAAGAAAAATAAAAAGAATTCAGTTATAGTATCTAATAAGAGAGAAGAAAGATGAAGAGGAGGAGGAGAAAGAAGAATGAGTAGAAAGCTTACACAATTGTGTATGTATTTAAGTTTGCTACTTTTTCTCAATTATTTTAGCTTGTATTTTTATCCCAGAGAATTTCAGTTTTTGAGTTATTTCTTAGCCGGGCACACTGGCTCACGGCTATAATCCCAGCACTTT
This sequence comes from Carlito syrichta, assembly GCF_000164805.1. Classification (NCBI taxonomy): domain Eukaryota; kingdom Metazoa; phylum Chordata; class Mammalia; order Primates; family Tarsiidae; genus Carlito; species Carlito syrichta. Next base: position 179,411 of record NW_007250023.1, read on the forward strand.
GGGAGGCGGAAGCCAGAGGTCTGTCTGAGTCCAGGGGTTAGAGATCAGCCTGGGCAACTCATCTCTACAATAAATTTTTAAAAAATGAGCTGGGCTTGGTGGCGCGTGCCTATAGTCCCAGCTACTTGGGAGGCTGAGGCAGAAGGATCCCCTGAGGTCAGCAGGTTGAGGTTGTGGTGATCCCATGAGCGTGTTACTGTACTCCAGCCTGGGCGACAGAGTGAGATTCCGACTCAAAAAAAAAAAAAAAAGCTATTTCGCATTTTTCAAGATCATTTTGAAACCTAATATCTTCCAAAAAGTTAGAATGTGAGAGAGAAGGTCATCCAGTTAATACAAAGAGTACTAGACATACAGAACTGAGCTCTGATTTTTGCTCCAATATGTATTAGTTATGTGACCTTGAACAAGTCATATAGCCTATTTTTTATCTGTTGAACTGATGTAGCAATACATGCCCACCCCATCTACCTCCCAAAGTTGTGTAAACATTAAATGTATTACCAATGTGCTGGAAAAGGTTTTGCAAACTGTGAAGCACTTTATGAATGCAAAATTCTACTTTTATTATCATTGGTGCTCACATACCTTAAATTTAGCACTGTCTTCCAAATCAAAGAAAATACTCTCTTCAATTTTTAACAAGCTAGTGATATAAAGGTTAAATGATCCTGTCACAATCTACCTACTTCTGTAGAATACCAATTATAGTGTTCCCATACATTGTATCATGTAGTCATACCATTTTCTGTTTTGTTTTCCAAACAGAAACTCCTATAATAGTTATGCTATTTATATGATGTGTCAGTAGTCAGCCTGATCTCATATTCTCTCCTCATTCACTCCATTCTAGTCACATTGGCCTTCTGTCAGTTCCTGGAGTACATAGTACATTATGTTCTTTCTTGTTTGGAGGTCTTCATGTTCCTGTTTCCTCTGTTTGAAATGTGGTCCCCTATTTATTTGTTTGTTGTTACTAGATATTCATATTTTCAGGTTTTACTTTCTTAGAGTCATTTCATAGCTATCATAACTAAAATGGGCACCACTTCCACATTCTCGTTCATAATACTCTCTGGTCACTTCTATTTTGCCTTCAGGGTCTGCAGAATGGTAGGCATATAATAAGTGCTCACTAAATAATTTTTGAATAAATAAATGATTAAATAAAGATAATTAGGAGACTATCTTATTTCTTTCCCTTAATCAAACTGTTTTAAAATTGTCTTCTTTTGTGGTTCAGGTACTTATAAAAACAGCATTATACTCTCTGAGCCAGCAGGACCTAATTTAGCATCTTATTGTCAGAAACTCTGAAACTCTGGGTGATCACTCATTGTATTCTTTATATCTGTGAAGAACACAGAAACTTTAGAATTACCTTAGAAAATTATTTGGAAATCAAAACTTCCTGAATATTCTCTGTGGACTTTCTATCTATGCTGATCAATGGAACTTTCTGTGATGATATAAATGTTCTATATTTTCATTATCCAATAATGTACTCAGAATGTGCCCAGTGGGGGACTGAATTTTAAGTTTTATTTAGTTTTAATAAACCAATTTAAACAGCTGTATGTGGCTTATAGGTGCTGTGCTGGATAGTTCAATTTATTTTTTTCTCTCAATGGTATAAAATGATATACTCTCTCTGTTGGTCAAAGAAAGACTACAAAGTCTGGAATCTTCTGAATAGTCAAGGGCTATGGTAGAAACAGAAACACGGAAAAGGATTGTTTTATTTCTTCTATGGATAGAAGTATTCTTAGATATCTAAAATTAAAAAAAATTAAAATTTGTTTTGTTTGGAGTAAAATTGAATAAATGATCCAATATAGAATATATGAATTCTCTTCATCATTTGACAAATACTCTTTTGCAGAGACAATGAAAACACAGAGAATATCTATATTTAGATTTTGGAGGTATTTTCTTTATTTTATTTAATTTATATCAATTTGCAATAGTTTTTAAAATGCTTCGTAATTAAACATGTTTTTAAGCACCTTATTTTTATTTATGTTCTAAAAATACAAACCTTTAATTGGTTCAGTTCAATCAAAGGTAGATTTAAAAACACATCATAGTATGAACTGATTTTCCAGAATAATAAAAGGCCTTATGAAACTTTTTACCCCAAGAATTGTCATTTTAAATTCTTAGCAGGTCTGTCATTTAAATCAGGCACTATGAAATTTTCCATCACCTATATATATATAAAAATCCTCTCTCTTCTGCTTTGTGCTCTGCCCAGCTCCAGTTTTTATCTCATTCTCCAGTGTCCTCCTAAGCTGCTGCGTCTCACTGAAAATTGTTCAATTCATTTTAAAGATTAAAGTTTTTTTTTTTTTAAATAAAGATTATCTAAATTTGCAGAGAAGTTAACCAAAATATTATAAACAATGCCATTGAGGATATTTTCTGATGAATAAACCACTGGTTATTTTTAGAGGCATTTGGATTGGCCTGTTAGCAGACAGATCACTAGTGGCAATACTCAGTGGCTTTGGGATTGATTGGGATTTATAACAGAAATGAGGGTAGGACAGCAGTGCTGGTGAGAAGAAAAAGAAATTCTCACCCTTCCTTTCTTTTCATCTTTTCATTTCTCTCTTCTCATTCATGCTTCAAATTTAGAGGTAAACAAAGTTAGCAGGGATAAAATATAGATTTTTGTCTAGTTTGTCACATTAGACTTGAGAGCATTAACACACCTCTATACAGAAAACTTAAAGTGATTGTTCCCATACATTAAGAACACCAAATACCACCGGGTGTGGTGGCTTACGCCTATAATCCCAGCACTTTGGGAGGCCGAGGTGAGATGACTATCTGAGCTCACAGGTTCAAGGTTAGCCTGGGGTACTTGACGAGAACTCATCTCTACAATCAATGAAAAAGTTACCTGGGTATGGTGGTGCATGCCTGTAGTTGGAAGGCTGAAGTGGAAGGACTGCCTGAGTCCAGCAGGTGGAGGCTAAGGTGGCTGTGAGTGTGCCATTGCACTCCAGCCTGGGTGACAGTGTGAGACTCTAACTCAAAAAAAAAAAAAAAAAAAAAAGAATACCAAGTACCAAACCTATACACTCCTATTTCTGTACAACGAACTGAATAAACTTTAATAACATTGCAAAATCACTAAGTTTCTCTAGATAGCATTCCATATACAGAATATACTTTTTAAACAATGCTTACTTGAGGTTATGCCACTCATGGCTCATATATATATTCTGCAATGCTAATAATGGTTTCAAGAACTCATGAAGAGACACATCAAGACACTATGTACTTTATCCAATCTAACATATCACTGTCAATATCACTGACAAAACAGTTTTGCTATGTCAGGAGGTAATAAAGTATGTGATTATAATCATCACCATTCTGCTATATGCTCTAATCAATTATGACAGATTTATGGCAAAAAGAATCATTTCTAGAATCAGTATGTAAGAGCTAATGGGAAGGTGAATATAGTGCTGGTTAACAGAAAACAGAAAAAGAAATTTATTGCTAAGACAATGTAAACTAGGCATATTCAAAGCAGCTTAAGGGGAAAATAAAAATATGAATTAGGCTTAATAAACTAATTTTTTAAAAACTGCTATTCAGTTACTACAGGATCATAGTCATTTGTTACAAAACATGTTATATTTCTAAGTATCTGCAGAATTGGTTATTTTATAGAGCCCAAAACAGAATTTTTATGGCCACAATGACAGGATACAAATTTATGTTCTATAAGCTTTCATTTGTGGAGAATTTTGATATACTGACAGAATATAATTTTTTAATATAAAGACTCAAAATCAGTAAAACTTTAAAAAAAGAGTGAAAACTTTCATTTATAGACTCATGATCAAAACGTTTCACTTTTAAATTGAACATTCCTCTGATTATATTTTGCCCTGTATATAGTTGCCAAATTTATAATTTGGGAAATTACAAAGTGAAACTTTTAAAAAAACCCAAGAACTTGGAAATCCTTTTTCTACATGTGACTCAACCCTGTATTCACTAGAATATGGTAAAATGAAAAAAGGCAACTTCCTGGAAACAATCACAGTTTCCAATAATTGAGTATTATGAAGCAGGGTTTCTTACCCTGAAATAGTTTTTTCATAGGCTCTTGAGAGTAGAATACCTATATCACATGTTCACTGTCTTTCTCTATGAAGAGGAGAGCTCTATGCCTGGTTTGTTAAATCCTATGACATGAATAACATGCACATGTATTACTTTGTTACTCAATGACGAATCTGCCTTTTCCATGTTTAAATAAGAGTTCCATCATAAATTCCTATAATATCTTTCTTTAAAGAGTTCAAAGTAAGTTAACTAATACTATCCAATCAATGCTCACCAATTCTTTATATGATAGACAATACTGAGTATGCAAGTAAGGATGAAGTTTCAATATTTCAGCTCTAGTTAGATTAAGTTTTTAAAAATTATTATCCTGTAACATTTTAAGTTGCTGTACAGAACAACAGCATACTGCATAATTCTGGCCCAATAAATATCGCTGTCATAAAAGATTCATAAACTTAGTTAATTCTCTGTCAATTAACCTACGTTCATGTTAGTCTTTGTTTTCTAACAATCAAGATGGATGTTATATAGATAAAAAACATGGTCTTGACTGTTATTTCAATGTTGCCAACAACAACCACATGGAGTTGTGAATTTTGATAGGATAATACTTGTATCAGGAACATAGAATCAGGACTTGAAAATTAAATTCAATTATTGATACTTTGTTTCAGAAAAATTATATATATTTTATGCTACTCCCTCCCCCCGCAAAAAAAGAGGAGAAAGAAGAAAAAAATAGGTTCAAACAGGAAGTTTATATGAGGAGGATTTACATTAATCAGTCCCTAACAACTGCTAAGTACAACCTTTCAGAAATTAATTTGCATAATGATAATCTACATGTGATAGGGTTGAAATTATTTAAACGACATTATATTTCATTATTTAGTCTTGCTCCACCACTGCTTTAGCAGCGAATCCTTATGAAATGTAATGCAGCTAATGAGGTAGCTTTTTAACTGAACAAACTGACAGGCCCCATATCTGCAGAGGCAGCTTGAAACCGTGCCCAACCTCTTGGCTTCCCAAGAGGCTTTTCAAAATTCAATAAATAACATCTGTAGGCGATGTTGGGTGCAGACCTAGCAGAGTGCGTCATAACACTGTGCTGGCAGAACAAAGAAACCATGACGACTGCCAAGTTTCCATGGCAACTGCTGCGAGGCTCTGAGAGTATAATAGCACATCAATCACTGTCCAAAAGAACTTCATTATCAGCTAGAAAAAACCTTTAGGATCTGTTTAGTGTGCAATTGTGGGTTAACTCACCTCAAAGCCTTGCTCTCTAGCAAAAGTGGCAGCTTCCTGAAATTAAAAAAAAAGAACAGTTAATTATAAAGTGCTAGGTAATGAAGAAATAATCCATTTTTGAAACTCATTCAAACAGTCTTCTTTTTATACAATTATCTCAATATACCCACATAGTTCGATTTTTATTCCTACACCAATAAAGATTTTTTTTCCTTGGAATAATAATAATAATAATAATAGGCAGCATAATGTCAACACACTTCACAAGGTGGAATAAAGAAGATGTAGTGCATATTTTTACTGTACCTGCCACAGTGAGTTCAGGTGCTCTGACCTCAGCAAAGAAAGACAATCACTTGAAATCTAAGGAATATGCTGGTGGTTATGTTTTTAATTAAAACAATACCTCTCCGAAAGCTCGTCTATAGAGAAGAATATCTGCTAATAAATGTATAGATTCAGAAAAAGCACCCTTTCACAATCCTCATAATGAAATTTATTACAGGCAAGGATCATCAGTGGATGTTAAATTCATCGAGTGCAAGGATGATAGGGAACTGGGTATTTCCATGGAATCAAAGTATTTTAGATTATATGCTGGTCACGGGGAGCAAAGCATAACTTTATAATGGAAGGATCAAGCTGTCATCACTTTAACCCAGTGATCGATGCTATCACTTATAGTCACTAATAATGGGATCACCAAATATTCTGTGCCTTTTGTTATGGTGCAGTATGAAGTTTACAGTATCAGCTATAAAATATTCTGGTCAAAAATTTTTCACATGAATTAATCCAAACTTTAGTCTAATAACTTGCAGTCTATAAGAAATACAGATAAGGAAACAAATTAAAGGATACACTGAGAAAGCAAATGGACAAATCCATAAAATAGGATATTCTGTAGGACAATGAGCTTAGTCTCTTTAAAAAGTCAATGTCATGATAAAGTGGGAAGGGGAAAATGACCAAGAGCAATGTATGGTCCCTAATAGGACCCTGTTTTGAGCAAACCATCTATAAAAGACATTTTTGGGACAACTTGAGAATTTTGAATGAAAATTAGACATTAGGAGTTTTCAGTTTGATAAGAAAAATGTCTTTAATTTTTAGAGATATATCATGAAGTATTTAGGGATGAAATGTCATGATATATATAATTTACCTTTGGATACTTCAAGAAAATACTTAAAGTAAAACAAAAAAATGGCAAATGTTAATAACTGTTAAACCTAGATTTATGTGGTATGTGGGGTTCAGTACTTCTACTTTTTTGTCTGCTTGAAAATTTTTATAATAAACAGCCCCAAAAGCTCCCAATTTCCCTTTACTATGGGATGACAGGGAAACAAAAGTTGACTATTAAAAAATACATATGGTTAAAAATATTTTAGTATACAAAATTCTTCTAGATTTTAACTATGTTAAAGACAATCTTATTGAAAATAAATGAGAAATGCGTATAAAAAAAAGACATAAACTTATTATTATATACCTTAATTCCCTTATAGCAGGTTATCTAATGACAAAAACACATCTGTGTAACAAAAATCTTTCCCTTTGTTACTTTGCTTTGTGCTTATATTTTACTTTTTAGGACTGATAGAAAATGGAGGCAATATTACTTTTCAACTCTACTTCCCTCTTGAAAATGAAAAAAGTTGCAGACAACTGTCAAGAGCCTCTACATCTTAACTTACATTCCTCCAAAATTATCTTTGCCAAGAGATATTAATAGAAGGATGGGATTTGAGCCTGAGTAGTGAGCAGAGCCAACTTAACTAAAACGACTGCTGTACCAAACCATGTAAGGCAGAAAGTACAGTCAATGTCTCTGTACAAATTTGGGCATTATTTACATGTTGAGGAAAACACTGAGAAAAAAATATACATATGCACTTACGGCCCAATATACTAATAGCATATAGATTTATAGAACCATCTTGAAGGTTTAGGAAGGCTGAAATGCTTGATTTTGAACACTGAAGTAAACAGAAAGTGATGAGCTGAAAGTACAACCTCTTAACACTATTCACTAGAGAAACACAAGCCTGACCAAGTTAGCCCTAGTTGGTGTGGACAAAAAAGAATTGAATTATGATCTTGACAACTGATCAACTGGTGCAAGCAAGGTTAGCCTCTTGATAATTTACTTACACCAGAACTTTGTACATTACATAGTCAGTATTTGCTGGCTGGGATATCAGGGAAAAGGATAAGGTTAAAAATATATCATTGTGGTGTTTTCCATGTTGTCATAATTAACCAAGCAAATTCTTATATAAAAGAGACAACAGAAAAGCTATGCTAGAACTATGTATTTATATGAAACTTCATCAGAAGCATGGAAGAACCCTAGAGGACCATAAGACAAAGTTAAAGAATCTGGAGGACTAAAATTTCACATACAGTAGTTTAATTTTTAAAAACGTCCTGTTTTGTTCATACAAATGTAGTAAGAAATTAATTATGATCTGTTATGGTGTAAAACTGACTAACTGCAAGAAGACACACATATAAATTTCAAATCATTATCTTTTAAGGAAACTGGGTCTTGGGAGACTGTAAACTATTCCAGGTATTAACATATTTCTGAAAGAGGAAGAACTTACTTAAGAAAAGTCAACGCAATTTTCTATCTTATTGCCCCCCCCCTCCCCGTTTGTTAAGCTGTGCCCTATCACTAGAAAAGCTAAGCACTTGTTCTGTGGCTTAAAATGATCTTATCTTCTGACTTCCTCCCACCTTCCTTTGATCTTGGGCTGGTGCCCCAAGTCACTCTATTAGAGAGGGCAGCTGGTTCATATCACTGCAGACTTTCCTACAGCTAACCTCTGATCTGAAAGTGTTTGTAGATAAAATGATGGAACAACATTTATATTTCCCTCCCAGCAAAACAAACAAAACAACACAGGGGAACAGTCTGATCCAGTAAGAATTTTAAGCAGAATTTTCGTTGCCAGATTCACTGCATGGAGGGACAGAAAGAAAAGGCATTAAGTCAGAAAACAAGAAAGAATGGGCATAGATGGTGGGCAGAAGGGTAAGGCAGGTTCCAAATATCAGAGGTAATTCCAAGTGAACCGATTGCACTAAATTGAAAAGGACTTTTTAGTGTGCCTTCGCAGTAAAAGTGAGAAAAGAAAACAAGCAAGTCCCCATCTGTGCTGCCCCAGGGCGCCTCGTACTGAGTTTCACAAATCTAATGAAGCAGTCAGGTTAAAATGCAACCGCAGAGTAGATGTGACATGTGGAGAACAGCTCGGGTTAGAATAGAGAGCAGGGCGGTTCCTAATGCAGGTGATTATCCATGTGATAATCATTATATTTACAGGCTTTCCATTTTAGATCTGACATAAAAAATCACAAAGGAGGAGGGATTAAGGAAATAAACAACCGACACAGAGGCTTTCCTGCTCCCCTGAGAGTATAGCACTTTCATTCATGCATGACAAGCAACAAAAGCAAAACCAAACAGGCCAGGAAAGAGTATTTCTGAGAAGGCTGGATTTCACATTTACACTTCTTTCCATTTTGATAACTTTCACTATTATTCAGTTTCTCAGTCAGGTCACATTTTCAGAATCAGTCCTCATTATTGTCTATGCTATAATACAGTATCATTTTTGGTTTACAATGAATGATACTTACATAATATGTCTTTTACAACAACAGAGTCATTTTTTCCTTCCTGGAATTGAGTGTTTTGAATAAAATGACATATAATTAAAGTCTTAGGTTCTCATCTATACCACGGCACTTAGGATTTGCAGTAGGCTTGCTGCTTTACCAACCAGGCTAAAAGGATGGTGGTAAAACAACAACTAAATATGGTTTTTGAACAGAGGTTTTAAAAAAAGGCTGAGATTCATGGTTAATGAAAACTATGGAATACTTACATTAAGAGATTTTTTTTTTTTTGAGTTGAAGTCTCACTCTGTTACCTAGGCTGGAATGCAGTGGTATGATCACAGCTACTACAGCCTCGACCTGCTAGGCTCAGGCGATCCTGTCTCCTGGCTAATTTTTTCTCTTTATTGTAGAGGTGAGGTCTCACCATGTTGCCTAGTCTGGTCTTGAACTCCTGGGCTCAGGGAATCCTCTCACCTTGGCCTCTCAAACTGTTGGGTTTACAGGCGTGAGCCACCACGCCTGGCCCTTGAAGAGATATTTAAAAGGATAAGAAAGCCACTATTAAAAAGCACAATTTGCAAATTATAGAAAAGAGAAACTCAATTGCATGTTTATGTGTGAAAGACATCTACTGAGGAGAAAACTATTTCTCTGTACTTAGATCATACTTAAGTTCTCACTTATAAAGTAGAAGATCTGTAATCAATATTAAAATAAAACCATTACTTGCTCATATTATTACTGCAATTCAATTACTTATTCTTAGTTATATAAAAATACAGTGATTTCTGTATATAGACAAGCCAAAAAAGAATGGAGCCACCAGATCAGTTCTGCATTTTTATTTTGCTTGTTTATGTATCTAACAAATATTTACCTCCTAAGTGTAAATTCAGGCTACCAGCATCTGTCTAGAGGTTTACCACTGCTATAGCTTACAGACCTCATAATGATAGTCAACTTTGATTCAGTAATACTTGAAACAATATCTATTGTAACTTCTAAATGATGTGGTATAGATGAGAGTCTAAGACAGGAGATCATCTCTCTGTCTTTCTCTTTCTATATGTATAAAATATATATATAATAAAAATTCACATATTTGTATATAAATTTAGAGGTATAATGTTCTCTTTGATTGGCTTTAAATGCAACATAGTACTATCAGGAGGCATGACAGGCACATGGAAAGAGTATAGGGATTAGAATAAAAAGACCTATACTAAGGTTGCAGTTTTACAGCTTATTTGCTGTGTAATATTGAGCAAGGTACTCAGCATACCAGTTTATCAATAAAATTAGGGTTAACAATACCTATTTCACTGGATTATTGCTAGGAATAAATGAAATATTTTATGTGAAACTGTAAAATCATTTTCCCATTGAATTCATTTCCCATTGAATTCATTTCCCATTGAATTCTTGGTAAGATCACAGGATAAACAAATGAGTGCCAGAGTGTCTAGAGTACATTAAACGACTTGTCCTATCTGTGGATTATATGTGTAGTAGGAAGTCTTCAAAATGGCTCCCAATAGTCCCTGATTCTGATATTTAGATCCTGTACAATCTCCTCCCCTTGACTGCAGGCTGGATCTGGTAACTTGCTTCTAACAAACATATGACAAAAGTGACGGGGTGTTTTGTTCATCCTCTTGATCCTACCATGCCTTCCCTTTCTGAGCCCTCACTCTAGGGGCAATAAGTTGCCATGTTGTGAGGACTTTGATGGACAGGCACATAACCAACAACCAGTGAGGATTTGAGACTTGCCAACAGACACAGGAATGGGCTTAGAAGTGGATCCTCTCCCAGTTGAGCATCAAGATGACTACAAACCTGGCTGACACCTTGATTAAAGTCTCAGCAGTGTCAGAGGCACCAAGCTAACCAATGCCTGATTCTTTGTTCCATATTTTATATATGAGGAACCTAAACTATAGAGAGGTTAAATGGCAAGAAAAATTCAGATAATTTCTCATTCAAATTAGGTTAATAAAAACTTCAAAGCAAGTGTGGTCAGCAGCTCAATCACAAAGTGTGCAAATTCTGGAAAGAAAATTTAGATACAAGTTATCTAAATGGTTTTGGATAGCTGATTACGGTCAACCATTTCTTCAACACATAGTAATTAACTGGGAGATATAATCGTTTGCATGGAATTCATTTTTTGGCATCAAGTTTAGCTTCAATTCACACTATCTTTTGTTATTCCGAAGCAATAATTACCTTACTAAGACTAAAGTAAGATTTTTTTTTTAAGTAGTACTAGAATTCTCAAGTAAGAAAAACATTATGAAGTCAAAACCTAATACCACTAGAGTGTCTGCAACAGCAGTAGCTGTGACATACCTCTAAGTCATGCTGAAATTTAACAATAAAGAACTATCTGCTGTTTATTTCTTTTCATATCATATATAACATAAAGATGTATGTTGCTTAAACCTCTATTTTCTCCTGCTGTCCTTCAGACTATGAGTTACCTTTTCTTTATGCTCTCTACAAAATCATAAATACTTTCTTATGATACTGTACTAGTGTTATACTACTTTAAATTTTATATTACTTCTGTTGAGGAAAAGTTTAAATTTGTAAATAAAGTAATTTAAGGCTGAGAAAATTGTTAATAAAATGTCAGCCTGGGAACCCCTTTTTAAAAATAAATTTCAACAGGGTGCCTGAATGAAACGCAATTGTACACCTAACCCTTAACTGTACCCCACAAAATCATAACAAAAAATATTGATTTAAAAATAAATAAATAAATTTCATTCACAAAAATATCTGTACTGGCTTTTCCAAGGAATTTTTCAGACAATTTTTTAGAGATTTTTCAACCTGTGCTCTGACATTTATTACCATATGCTTCCTGTCTGAAGAATGCTGAATAAAAATATTATTTAACATTTATTGAGTGCCAAAAACTCTGTGGGGCAGCGTATAGCTATAAAGACAGTCATGGCCTCTATCCAACAGGTTTATAGTAAAAATTAGATAGACAGTATATAAATTATACCTTAATAAACATGACTAAAAAAAAATTAGGCAGGCAAAATACAGGCCAAAAAAAAAGGCTTAGTTTACAAGAAGTTTAACTGTTTCACAAAGTGATTTATTAGCTGAGTTGTCTATTCTAGCAAGGAGAGTTGTTCATTCCTACCCTTAAGCATATTTAATGATGGTAACTAAATTAAAAATTTAAGAGAAAAAGCATTTCTTAAAAATTTAAGATAGTTACTTAGGCTAACTTCTTCTGGAACAACCCAAGTTTTTAGTTATTAAAGAACAAGAAGAAAGAGGATAGCATAAGAAAATTTCTTAGGATAGTAGACCTTTTACTGTGTATTTTATTTCTATTTTTAATGAGATAACACGTGCTTGGCATAAAGAAGACAGCCAACAAATGTCAACTCTTTCCTTTTATTTCATTTGGTCCTCAAACAAATCCTAAAAATTAGTACTATTTTCATTTTTACTTTTTTTTTTTTATTTTTGAGTTGGAGTCTCACTCTGTCACCCAGACTGGAGTGCAGTGGCACGCTCCCGGCCACCGCAGCCTTGACCTGCTGGGCTCTGGCGATTCTTCCGCCTCAGCCTTCCAAGTAGCTGGAACTACAGGCGTGTGCTACCACGCCCGGCTAATACTATTTTTATTTTATAGATGAAAATTTGAAGGTTCAGAGAGATTAAAGTATGTCCAAGACCAAACAGCAGGAATTGTTACATCTAGCATTTAGATATGAAGCTTTCTGAATGGTCTGACTGTCTACTACTGATAAACTCTTCTAGGTTTCATATATCTGAAAAAGTATTTTGCTTTTTGGCGGGGGGACATTTCATTGGGTACAGAATTCTAGGTTGATAATTTTTTTCTTTCTGTGCTCTAAAGTCTAACTTAAATTCTGATGGGAAGATTCCTGTCATTCTTACCTTTGTCTGTCAGTACATAATGTGCCTTAAAAAAAAAAAAAAAGAGGCTGGGCTCAGTAGCTCAGCCTGTAATCCCAGCACTTTGGGAGGCCGAGGTGAGTGGATTGCTTGAGCCCGTGGGTTCGAGAGCAGCCGGAGCAACTTGGCGAGACATTGTTTCTACAATAAATGGGAAAAAATTAGCTGGGTGTGATAGCACTCACCTGCAGTTTTGGCTACTTGGAAGACTAAGGTGGTGGAAAGATTGCCTGAATCCAGCAGGTTTACACTGGGCAGCTGTGAGTGTGCCATTGCACTCCAGCCTGGGCGATGGAGTGAGAGTCTGACTCAAAAAAAGGAGAAAGAAACCTGGCTGCTTTTAAGATGTTTAATCACTGATTTTATGTAATTTGATTAAAGTGCCTTGGTGTAATTTTTTTGTTGTTTCTTCTGCTTTTGTTAAGATTCTTGGATTTGCAGTTTTATAGTTTTCATTAAATGTGGAAAATCTTCAAATATTTTTTGTCCCCCCTCCAACTCCCAGACTCTAAATATGTATATTAGATCACTTGAAGTTGTCCCCTGGTTCACTCCTACACTGCTTGTTTTTCTAGTCATTTTTTTCTCTGTGTTTCATTTTGAACATTTTTCTCTGTGTTTCAGTTTGCCATGTCTTCAAGATTACTAATCTTTTCTCATTCACTGTATTTTTTATCTCAGACATGATATTTTTCATCTCTAGAAGTTAGATTTATATGTATAGGTTATATTTTATAGATTTATATTTTCCATGTTGTTCTTGAATAGGCTTAGGCTTTTACCTTTTTTAAATATAAAATATATTTAGAAGTGTTGTTTCAATGTCCTTGTCAATCAATTCCAACATCTGTGCCATTTCTGAATCAATTTCTATCAATTAATATTTCTCTTCATTTTGGGTTGTATTTTCCCACTTCTTTCCATGAATGGTAATTTTTACTTATCTTTTTTTTTTAAATAAAGAGACGGGGGTCTTGCTGTGTTACCCAGGCTGGCCTCAAACTCCTGGGTTCAAGCAGTCCTCCCACCTCAGATTTGCAAGTAGCGGGAAATACAGGCATGCTCCACCATACCTGGATTACTTATTTTTTAACTAGTGTTTCTCACTGAATGAATGGTAAGTTTTTATTGGATGCCAGACATTATGCATTTTAGTTTTTGGTATGTTGGATTTTGCTTTTCATTATGTATTTTTGAAGTTTATTCTGAAATTCAGTTAGGTTACGTAAAAACAGTTTGAGTCTTTCCATGCTTATTTTTAAGCTCTGCTAGGTGAGATGAGAGCAGTTTTAAAAAAAAACGTCAGAGTCTCACTTTGTTGCCCAGGTTGGAGTCCAGTGGCAGACTCAAGGCCACTGCAGCCTCAAGCGGCAGGACTCAGGTGATTTTTCAACCTCAGTCTTCCAAGTAGCTGGAACCACAGGCATGTGCCACCTTGCCCGACTGATTTTTTGGATTTATTGTAGAGACGAGGTCTTGCCATGTTGCTCAAGTTGGTTTCAAACCCCTAAGCTCAGGGAATCCTCTTGCCTCCACCTCCCAAAATACTGAGATTACAGGTGTGAGCCACTGCACCAGGCAGAGCAGCTCTTAATCGAGAGCTGATCTGGTTCCATATTGACATAATATCCTTTTGATATTTGATTAAGAAAGATGTCCCAGCCGGGATCGGTGGCTCAGCCTATAATCCTGCGCCTTTGGGAGGCTGAGGTGAGTGGACTGCCTGAGCCCGCGGGTTCAAGACCTGCCTGGGCAGCGAGACCTCATCTCTACAATAAATCAAAAAATCAGCTGGGCGTGGTAGCGCATGCCTGTAATTCTGGCTACTTGGAAGGCTGAGGCAGAAGGATCGCCAGAGCACAGCAGGTTGAGGCTGCGGTGGCCAGGAGCGGCCACTGCACTCCAGTCTGGGCGACAGAGTGAGACTCCAACTCAAAAAAAAAAAAAAAAAAAAAAAAAAAGATGTCCCATTCATTAGAGGTTTTTCCACTCTGGCTATTGGAGACATAAACTATTATCAGTTCTGTATGAGGTCAGGGAATGCTCTGCCTATTGGTTTTAACCCTGGCCTTGAGCAGTATCCTCACATACTTAACCTAATCAGCATTCAGCTTAAAAATAAAGGGGACCAAGGGGGAAGCCTCTGTGGATATCCAGTATGTGTGCTCTATGTCTGTGCAGCTCTCTTCTCTGGCACTCTTGCAAATTCTAGCCACATTGGCCTCTTTCAATTCTCTCTGTCTCAATTAAGTTGGCCATTGGGTTCTGTTTGGGATCTCCTTCCTATACTGCAGACTGGAAACTATCCAGACAGAGCCCTATAGCATCTGTAGGGATTTCTCTTTCATTTTCTTTCTCTCAGGGATCAATGTCCAGTGTTCAATGTTTAAAAACTGCTGTTTTAGGCCAGGTACAGTGGCTCACACGTATAATTCCAGCATTTTGGGAGACCAGGGTGGGAGGATCACATGAACCTAGAAGTTGGAGATCAATCTGGGCAACATCGCAAGACCTTATCTCTACAAAAAAAAAAAAAAAAAAATTAGCTGAGCGTGGTGGTTTGCTCCTGTATCACAGCTTCTTAGGAGGCTGAGGTGGAAGGATTACCTGAACCTAGGAAGTTGAGGCTGCTGTGAGCCATGATTGTCCCACTGCATTCCAACCTGGGTGACTGAGTGAGACCTTGATTCAAAACAAAAACAACACAAACTGTTGTTTTATGTAGGTTGTCTGGTTTTTGCATTCTTTAAGGAAGAAGCATAAATTTGGCTCCTCATACCCTATTACTTTCAGCAGAAGTGTGGATTCACCTTAAAGTATACATTCTAATGAATTCTGGAATAGTCAACAAATCTGTAATCCTCCATTTATTGATTTAGAAAGCTTATCTACCAGGTCAAAGAGAAGACTGATTGACCAGATATATTAACTATCTCATAAGCTGCTCTTTATGTCTTATTATACAAAGGACACAGTTACTGCTACAGTAAACCATAAACATTCTACTTTACCAGTAATCTACATATGAAAGCCTCTAAAGAATAGCTCTACTCAACAATTAACTATTGTAAAGACTGGTACATTCTTCACATTTTTTTCACTAGTGGGCCTCTCTTCCAACTAATAAAGGGCTCTACCATAACATATAATCAGTATATTATGCTGGGGTCCATAACCTATAACCTGTAGCACAAATTCAATCTGCCACCTGTTTTTATAAATAAAGTTTTATTGGAACACAGCAAACGTCTGTTTGTTTACATATTACCTATGATTGCTTGCATGCTAATAAAGCAGAACTTAAGTTGAGTAGTTTGACAGAGACCATACTACCTAGACTTTTATAGAAAAAGTTTGCTGACCCCTGCATTATACCTTAACTAGGATATTTGTAAGTTTCAAAACAGAACCTTTTCTTTGTTGAGTTGCCAGTGAAGAAATAAAAGATATATGGAGAGCAGGTTTCAGCCTGTTAGTTTTAAGTGAAATCTGTATCTTCTGACAGGTCTTATTTCCTTCATTCACTGGCAAAAGAAACTAAACACCAAATCACTTATATTTATAAAAAGCCACTAAAAGACAAGATAAAATAACCAATTTTTATAAGTTTAGAAACTTGTTAATACAGGATAAAGAGAAAAAACTTCACTGATAAGTGCTTAAAACTGGATAAAAAGAGGAAGGGAAGGTCTCAGAGGAAGACAGATCAGCATTCTTGTTAAGTACCTTTCTAATAATTCCTTTCTCTCAGTTCAAACATGAACTGATGTCCTTTATATTTTCCACATTCTATGAGCCTTCCCAAGTTTTTCAAGGTGTGATAATCACTGCCACTATAAGCCCCACCTTCCAGGGCTACTCTAATGGTCCGCTCTTATTCTAGTCTGGAATTTTCACAAAATTAACTCCCTGAAAATAAAGTAAAAACAAAATGAAAACAATACACTAACGACAGAAATGAACAAGTATATAGGGTACAGTTTTGTCTTGTTTTTTCCTAATCTACTGTGACTAAGGTGGTAAGGGTAAGGTGTGAGATGAGGTAACTTAATATGGATTTCAAAGAGAGAGCACTAGTTTCTAGCTGTTTTCAGTAGAACATATCACAAAAGTTCCACTATGTTTCAGATCTTTGGTTTTTAGAGGGAGAAGAGGGAATAGAATTAAGAATTCCAGTAATATTTGGACAGTCATGGAAGTAATCAATACAGGCCTGTTAAGCAAAAAACAAAATGAAACAAAAAAGCCTCCATAACTATAAAAAAGTCAGAGATAAAAATCTCTGTACATGAAAAAGAAATTGGCCAATTGTACAAGTTAGACTATTTTTAAAAATCACGGAAAAAGTACAGAAAACATTCAATAGGGCATGTAGTTGGTGGTCAAAAAATGTTAAATTGAAAGCATAACTTGTCTATACTTGCTATATGGAAAAGAAATAGGTTTTAAGAGACACTAAATACTTCTGCAAAGCTCATATTGCATTTAATAATGAAATAGGAACCAATTATCTTAGTCTACAGAACAGGATAGAAAATAGATGTCTCTACCTCACAGACCCTCTTGTCAGAATCTGAAATAACACATTATCCAACTCTAGGGCTTGCTTGTGGTATTTTGTAGTCTCTATGACAAAGGATGAGTTTTGTTTGGGTATCAACAGCACATTGGGAATTGAAGGTAATACAGCATGGAGGTAATTACAAACTACTGACTTCTTTATCATACTAAACATTATAAAGTGATTGGTCTAACAGATAAGATGTAGGATTATTTTTGTAAAGAGTCAATTTGACTTTTTGTATACCCACCTTCACCTATCTCAGTAACAGTTTTCTCATAGTTAACCGATCTTACCCTTTCTTGACTTTTTGAATAGAATATGATACTTTTTTCCAGGGAAGAAGAATTTCAGCATAATATAACATTTAGAAATATTTATTTTAAGAAATAAAAATGAGAACTCATTTCCTTATAATCTTTTAAAGATTTAATTTCAACTCCTTCCACATTTATCTGTATCTCCAATTACTCCTCATTTCCTGGGTAAATATTTTTCTCTCCTTCAGGTCTTTGGTCAATTTTTCCCACTTACTTCTGCACATTCTGGATCTTCCAACTACACTGGGTAATTTAATGAGTGGGAAATGAGACTTTATTGATGTTTTCGAATTTGAATTTTCCCACTATCTCCTAGGTACTCTCTTCCCTACTAATCTGTTGTATATCTTCTTTCCCCTTGTTTCTCTTTCAACTTTCTTTTGCTTATCTTTTTCCTAATTTGCTAAACTCCCAAAATGCAGTCTTTCTCTAAAAATTCAATTTTCTAGTCACATTAGCACAAGGATGGGATGGGCAGTCACTAAGCACTGCTAGGAGAGGGAGGGAGGGAGGGAGGAAAAAGGGTGGGGAGCACTGACACACACAGGATACCTGGTCCACTAGGGGGAGTGAGAGCCAGTTAGAAGCCCAAACCTCACCTGAATGCAGCCTACTTATGTAGTTAACCCCCACTTGTACTCTACATCTCTATAATTAAAAAGAAAATGAAAGTCCAGTTTTCAATCTTTTAGTCTTTTCTCTGTACGTTGAGGTTATTTCCGACTGACATCATCAGAAGATATCCTGCCTCACTTCCTGTATCCTTTTGACACTTTCTCTTTGCATCTGACAAGTTCCAAGTTCTGTTTTGTCCATTTTATAAGAATAAGACCTATAATACCTACAACCCTTGTTTCCAATCCTATCAATTAAAAGTAGGTCAAGCCTGTAATAATTCTTACATAGATTACTGCTAGAGTTTTTTTATTTTATTTCTTTGCACCTATGATTTCCAATGAGAAATCAGCTGTTAAGTTCATTGGGGATTTCTTATATATGATGAGTTGCTTCTCTGCTATAGTCTCTTAACCAGTCTCATTAAGTATGAATGTATTCTTGCACACAGTCATTAGTTTCAGTTTCCTAAATATCAACTCTGATTAACCTTAGCTTAAAAAGCTATCTACTACTTCCTGATAAAAGTCCCAGTTCCACAGTCTGACTTTCAAAGGTCCTTCATAATGTGCCCCTACTTTTCCTTTCTAGCCTGATCTTTTACTATTTTCTTATACATGTACCAGATGCCACTCAAACTAGAATACCTGCTATTCTCTGAACATGCCCCAGGCTTTTTTGCCTTCATGCTACCTCGTACATGTAGGCACTAAATGAATTAGAATACCTTCAACCACTTTTGTCAAAATCCTACCCATCCCTTCAGGGCTAGTTTAGCCATCTTTTGCTTAATGGAAGCCTTCTTGAAATGTTCATGGTCTCTTCTTTCTTTACTTCTAGAAGTGACTTTCTGCATTGTACAAGGATTTTTGCTAAACTTGTAAAGACTTCTCTTATGGCAAATATGTGCAGACTAGAAACATAGTTATTTGTATAGACAGCTTCTCCCCAGTAGATTATAAATTCTAAGTACAGAAACTCTTTTTCACCTTGTATCCTTAAAGCATATTGCTCTGTACAAAATAGATAATAAATCCTTGTTGATTTACCAAATGATAAGGATAAAGCATTCACCTACTAAGCAAAGAAAAAAAGAAAAGGCCTCAAACACTTTTACATTAGATTGACATTTACTTGATTATTTGTGGTTTATATTTTATTTTGGGGATCAGCGTCGACTGACTTTAGTAGCCTGATTATTCTTTTGTTATGCTATTTCTTATGTTGCATTATAATTTATTTAGTCTGTTTTCTCCCCTAATTTATCAGCTTATTGAGAACAAAGTTTTTTATATTACATCCTAAAACTGTCTCACACATAATATCAATGAATGTGCATGAAGAATGAGTTGATTAATTTAGTAGAATCATCCTTTAAAAAGGGAAAAGATCTTTCTACCTATATGCACTGAGATTGTCAATGATGTTACCTAAGATTTGGCTAAAAACTTGGGAAACTGTTGATCTGATGTGTTTTGTGAGAGTATTTATGCAATCCATATTTTGTGCCATACCTACATTTGTCCTGCTCTGGGAAGTTACCCTTAAGGATTTTGGCATGTTTCATTTTTAATATCACACAAATAATCAGGGAAATATATTTTCTTGAAATAATATTTTACCCTGATATTTAAATTATAATGATATTTTCAAAGATGATGCAGCCTATAATCCAGCACTTTGGGAGGCCTAGGTAAAAGGACTGCAGCCTATAATCCCAGCACTTTGGGTGCCCTGGGTAAGAGGATTGCCTGAGTTTATGGGTTCAAGTCCAGTCTGGACAACTTGGCAAGACCTCATCTCTACAATAAATCAAAAAATTAGCTGGGCATGGTGGCACATGCCTGTAGTTCCAGCTACTTGGAAGGCTGAGGCAGAAGGATCACCTTAACCCAACAGGCCAAGGCTACAGTGGCCGTGAGCATGCCACTGCACTCCAACCTGGACAACAGAGTGAGACTCCAACTGAAAAACCAAACCAAACCACAAAAAACCCCTCCAAAACAAAAAAGAGATGAATGCAGCCCAGGCATTATTGGCAGATATTGAATATCAGAGTATAGTATAGCAGGATAATAAGAATAAATGCCAAATGGCTTGCTACAGAAGTAAAGAATAGCAAAAGTAAAACAAAAACAAAAATAAACAGAAAACATAAAATAACACCCTACACACAGACAAAATAATAGGAGTAAAAATAAGTCCTGACTCAGTTTGAGCACTTGGTAAATTTTCAACAGAGAGCAATCTGATGACAAGATACTATGTTACTTTGCTGACATGCAATATAATTAGAAAATTTACAGTATGTGAGATAGAAACGTAAGTTTAAATGAGCTTATAACCAGCAATAATCTGCTACGGTATACTTTCACAACTTTAAAATGACAGCTTTTTAAATACCTAGTAAATAAATACTAATATATATTCAATGTAATCTATGTTATTTTTTACTGCCAGTGCACACATCACATATGTCATTCAAGATACACAACTAAGTTTTCCTTTTTCAAAAGAAGAGATTATATACAATATACTAATCTTACTCATTAAGTGTTCCAAAAACAAGATCTAGGCCAGGCCTGGTGGCTCATGCCTGTAAATTCCAGCACTTTGGGAGGGCTGAGGCACAAGGATAGTGTGAGTCCAGGAGTTCAAGACCAGCCTGGGCAACATAGAGAGGCTTGTCTCTACAAAAACATAAAAAAATTTGTCAGGCGTGGTGGCATACACCTGTAGTCCCAGCTACTCAGGAGGCTGATGGGAGAGGATCACTTAAGCTCAGGAATTTGAAGCTGTGGGGAGCCATGATCGTGCCACTGCACTCTAGCCTGAGAAACAGAGTAAGACCCCGTTTTTGTCAAAAACAAAAACAAAACAAAAAACATAGCCAAGATCTGATTTAGGTAGTGAACTCCATGGAAATAGAAGCTGAGAGTTTTTATGGTAACAATCCTAAAAATCTTATGAAAGGAATGATCTGATTTATATCTCTAATAAACATAAGCCACACCTGGCAAACAAGGAAAATCAACTCTTGATTAGCCAGAGCAGATCGGAGATGATTGAGATACAATAGGAGCCTGAGATGTGCTCACCAACCCAGTAGATCCTGGTAATTAGGTAGTATTGGGTTATCAGTAGCAGGGCTGAAGGAAAGGAGCCTGCATTTAGGACTAGGTTGCTGTAAGGAAGGGTCCATCCCCACTTCAAACAGAATAATTCACTATAACTGTAACATAATTAATCTTCACCTGGACAATAAACACTTAATAGTGGTTTTGTTACTGTAGAGATTTTGAGTTGTCAATAAATTCTCTTTCTCCTCTGTTACCTTCACATTGTCATCCTTCACTGATTAATAGGTGATGGTAGTCTGTATTTCTTATTTTTAGAGGATGGCAAGTGAAGTTAGTAGTCTCAAGAAAGCAATAGTATATTCTTGGGGAAAAAAAAGGATAAATGTATATGAGAGAATGCCAAATGCCAACAGTCTCAAGGTCTCTTTCTAGCTAAAGCTTTTGGAAGCATACTAAATATCTGAGTGTTTTATTAGCACAGAATCAGAAAATATAGTCACCACGGAAAATGGTTTAATTTTCCATATAATTATATAAGAAAATACGTACTTTTATTAGTATCCACAAAGTTAAATGTACATACTGTATATTCTACAGGTAATGCTTAAACTGTGAGATTTGGTTATTGTGCTAGATTCAGAGCAGGCATTTAATAGTTCATTACTATCTCCAATCTCCATGTGACCACTGTGACAACATTAGTCAGACACTATTTAGTGTTGGATAGGCATGGGGAGTACAGAATTTCTCTTGGTTGAGATGACCTGGGCAGATTTTTTATTATCTATGCAGGAATAAAGAAGGGTAGCAATAACAGTCTTTCATCTGCTTGAAGAATTTTATTTACCAGTGAACATATTAAATATTATTTATGTCTTTAGTTATATGGCACTCTGCTAGAATCATTTGACTAAACAAAAATAAGGTAAAAGTAATTAAGATAAAAGCAAAAATTAAAGTCAGAATATAGTATATTGCAATTGAAATTAAAAGGAGAGGCCAGGCTCTGTGGTTCATGCCTATAATCCCAGCACTCTGGGAGGCCAAGGTGAGAGGATTGCCTGAGCCAACTCGTTCGAGACCAGCCTGGGCAACTTGGTGAGACCTCATCTCTACAATAAATAAATAAATAAATAAATAAATAAAAGGGAAAGAAAAGAAATTAAAAGGAGAATAAAAGAAATAAATGGCAGAAGTGAAATTTGATCTAAGTCTAGAAATATGGGTATAGCTTTAGGTTAAAAGTATTATGCAAGGAAGGATACAGTGGTATGAAAATTGAGAGGTGTGTCCTGAGAATTTCAAGTAGTCTGGTTTGACCATAAAAGATGAGAAGAGAGATGGAAAGGGCTAAAATTTGAAAGGTAGATTTAGTCTGCAGTGGGTTAAAAGACTGATTTAATCCATTTAACTCTATGGTTGGTAGACAGAAGGGGAAAGAGATAGTAAGGTTTTTGAGAAAGTGAACATAATTAGGACTATATTGTAGGATGATTAATTCACTATAACTGTAACATAATTAATCTAGCAACAGTATGTAGACTCAGTGTTAAAAGGGAAGACAATAAGTGAAAATTCTTAGATGGCAGATCAAAAAACAGATGATAAACACAAAATATTTTAACTTAAATGGTGAAGCACAGAAATAACAAATTCCAAGATATAAATAATACAGCGAACTTTAAGCAAATAATCGCTTGCTTACCATGTTTTATAAAATAGTGGTTGAAAAAGAAAGAGTCGAGCCGGGCTCGGTGGCTCAGCCTGTAATCTCGCGCCTTTGGGAGGCTGAGGTGAGTGTATTGCCTGAGCCCGTGGGTTTGAGACCCGCCTGGGCAGCAAGACCTCATCTCTACAATAAATAAATTAAAAAAATCAGCCGGGTGTGGTAGCGCATGCCTGTAATTCCGGTTACTTGGAAGGTTGAGGCGGAAGGATCGCTGGAGCCCAGCAGATCGAGGCTGCGGTGGCCGGGAGCAGCCACTGCACTCCAGTCTGGGCGACAGAGTGAGACTCCAACTCAAAAAAAAAAAAAAGAAAAACAAAGAAAAAAAAAGAAAAAGAAAGAGTCTTGGATTTGGGATCAAGAAGCTTGAATTTCAGTTCTTCCTTTGCCTCTTACTTTACCCCTAGGAGTGTGACTTTGGACAAGATATAAACTCTTGTTCTTAGATTCCTCATCTCAGAAATTAGAGGCTTATAACACTTGCTGAAGTCTTTTCTAACTTTAAAATTCAGTGACCATCAAAATGGCTTTTTAAGAGGTCTATAGCACATACAGACTATTAGAGACAGTCCCTTTCGAAAAAAAATCAAGAGATTCTATTTAAGAATGACAGGTCTAAGTCAGTGAGCAGATTTAAATACTTGTCATTTTCTGCTGTTGGCATCTTTCTGAAAAAGGAAAAGTATCTTTTCTAAAAGACAACAGAAAAAGATTAATCATTTCTTTCTAGAAGCCAACATTAAAGTAACCTTTCTATTCATTCATAGATATTTTAACTTCTGCCAAGAAAAACAAATTGTAAAACATAGAAGTTGGAACATGTGAATCATCACTAGTATTAAAACCTACATGTAATAATTATTTTGCAGTTTCAAACTACTGCTGAATCCCATTATCTTCAAACACAAATTCAACAAAAATTTCTAACTTTATAAATGGCATTTAAATATATTCAGAAGTAGAAACAAAAACTATCTGATAGAGAAGTGATTATAACTAGAATGAAAAGGAGAAAATAAAGACATAAGGAGGCCAGAAGGTGAAGGAGAGGAAGAACACAGGAACAGGCTGAAAGTGAATATACTACAGTAATGATTCTGTGGCTAATGTCAGGAGGCAAATGCATATAAATTTATCTTTTGTATCATGCATTTTCTTTTTCTTTTTTTTGAGTTGGAGTCTTACTTGGTTACCCAGGCTGGAGTACAGGGGCACGCTCATGACCACTGTAGCCTTGACCTGCTGGGTTCAGGTGATCCTTCTGCCTGAGTCTTCCAAGTAGCTGGAACCACAGCTGTGTGCCACTTCACCAGGCTAATTTTTTGAATTGTTGTAGAGACAAGGTCTTGCCAAGTTGCCCAGACTGGTCTTGAACCCCTGGACTCAGGCAATCCTCTTGTCTCTGCCTTCCAAAGTGTTGGGATTACAGGTGTGAGTCATAGCAACTGGCCTGTATTATGCATTTTCTATGGAATTCTGAATTAATACTATAATAAAAGATGAGGCACCTGTCATTTAAGAGTCAGAAATATTTCAGCAGAACTTTTTTGCCAACTTCTAAGGGAATTTTAGAACATATGGAAATAGACAAACATGACTGAAAATAACAATTTGGCCTTTATTCCACAACCAGTGTGGATTTTATTTAGCAGTCTTTTAAAATTTTAATCATATTCATTAATCTAAAAAACAGAATGGCAAGTGGTGTCATATCAAATTGTTCTACTTCCTAAAACAAGGTTTATGCTTTTTTACTGATATGACAACTTGTTTAAAAATCATCAACATTGGGCCAGGCACAATGGCTCATGCCTATAATTCCAGCACTTTGGGAGGTGGAGTTAATAGGATTGCTTGAGCCCAGGGGTTTGATACCAGCCTGAGCAACTTGGTGAAACCTTGGCTCTACAATAAATCAAAAAATTAACTGGGCTTGGTGGCATGTGCCTCAAGTTGCAGCTACTTGAAAGGCTGAGGTGGAAGGACTGCCTGAGTCCAGCGGTCGAGGATGCAGTGGCCATGAGTATGCCAATACACTCCAGCCTCGGCAACAGAGGTAGACTCTGACTCGAAAAGAAAAGAAAAGTAAATTAGAAGTCCAATTCCTGACACACAGTAATTTGCCTACACACGTAGGTATAAAAGAAAAAACCCTAAAGGCAGCAAGAAAGATCAGACTACTGACTGGGGAAGAACAAACAGAACAGTCCCAGACTTATTGGCAGAAACACTGCAAGTTAGAAGGGATTGGAGTCCAATTTTTAAAGTTCTCAAAGATAAACAATTTCAACCAACAATTTTCTACCCAGCTAAGCTTCATCAGTGATGGAGAATTAAAATCTGTCCCAGACATTCAATCTCTAAGGGATTATGCTGCTTCCAGACCAGTTCTACAGGAGATGCTTAAGAAGGTATTGAGCACAGAAGAAAAAAAAAAAGAATGACCATGCACTTGACGAGAGTACAAGCAAACACAGAGTCAACAGAACATACAGTGCACCCACAAAAATGAAAATACACACATATATTAATGCCAAAGTTAAAAGAAAACAAAATAGCACCCTAAGAGCCCCATGACAGGGATAAACTCTCACATTTTAATAATCAGCCTGAATGTGAATGGACTAAATGCACCAATGAAAAGACACAATGGCAAACTGAATAAAAATACCATGATCCAACAATCTGCTGCCTCCAGGAAACTCATCTCATTACAAAGGACGTCTACAGACTCAGAATTGGAGGCTGGAAAATGAACTTTCAGAAGAGAGGGAAACAGAAGAAGCAGGAGTAGCTATTCTAATATCAGATAAAACAACTTTCAAGTTATCAAAAATTAAAAAGGATGCAGAAGGACACTATGTATTGATAAAAGGCGCAATCCACCAGCAAGAAATATCTACCCTAACCATATATGCTCCCAACACAGGAACACAAGGTTTTATTTATTTATTTATTTATTTATTTATTTTGAGTTGGAGTCTTATTCTGTCACCCTGGCTAGAGGGCAGTGGCATGCTCACGGCCACCACAGCCTTGACCTGCTGGGCTCAGGTGATCCTTCCTCCTCAGCTTTCCAAGTAGCTGGCACTATAGGTATGTGCCACCATGCCCAGCTAATTTTTGATTTATTGTAGAGATGAGGTCTCAAACCCATGAGCTCAGGCAATTCTCTCAGCTCAGCCTACCAAAGTGCTGGGATTATAGGCGTGAGCCATCACACCCAGCTGAACACCAGGATTTATAAATCAACTGCTAAGTAAACTAAAAGAGGACATTGACTCACACACAATCATAACTAGAGACTTAAATACCTCACTAACAACCCTATATAAAACATATAGGCAAGGAAATCAATAAGAAGATCCAGACGCTCAACTTGACACTTGACCAAATGGAATTAATAGACATCTATAGAACACTTTACCCAACAACTACAGAATATACATTCTATTTATCAGTACATGGAACATACTCCAAGGTTGACTACGTTCTTGGACATAAATCAAGCATAAATTAATTCCAAAAAAATTGAAATAATACCATGCATATTCTCAGATCACAGTGGAGTAAACATAAATATCACTACCAACAAGGTTCCCTCAAAACACACAAAGACATGGACACTAAACAGCATACTGCTGAACAACTGGGTCAACACAAAAATCAAGACAAAAATTAAAAGATTCCTGGAAACAAATAAAAACAAAGACACATCTTATCAGAATCTCTGGGATGCCATGCAAGCAGTATTAAGAGGAAAATTTATAACTCTGCACACACACATCAAGAAAACTGAAAGATCACAAGTAAATAGCCTAATGTCACACCTAAAGGAGCTAGAAAGGCAAGACCATCAAAATCCTAACTTTAGCAGAAGGATCTAAATCACCCAAATAAAGGGTACAGAAGACAAAAATACCACATAAAAAAAATCAACAAGACAAAAAGCTGATTCTTTGAGAGGATAAATAAGATCAATGGACTCCTAGCCAGGCTGACTAAGAAAAAGAGAGAGAAAACCCAAATAAATACAATTAGAAATGTAGAAGATGAAGTCACAACTGATTCAGAAGAAATTCAAGAGATCATAAGAGAGTACTATGAACACCTGTATGGAAATAAACTTGGAAACTTAAAGGAAATGGAGGACTTTCTGACATCACACAACCCTCTAAGGTTGTAACAAGAAGAAATTGAATCCCTTAACAGACCAATAACAATCCAAGAAATCGACTTCCACTTAAGAAATCTGCCTACAAAACAAAACAAAAACCCTGGACCAGATGGCTTTTCAGCTGAATTCTACAAAATATACAAGGATGAGCTGATCCAATCCTATCAAAAGCAATCAAGAAAGATGGAACTCTCCTCAAATCATTTTATGGAGATAACATCACACTGATACCCAAACCTGGTAAAGACTCAACAAAGAAAGATAAATAGGCTGGACTCCGTGGCTCAGCCTGTAATCGCAGCACTTTGGGAGACTGAGGTGAGTGGATTGTCTGAGTCTGTGGGTTCGAGACCAGCCTGGGCAACTTCGCGAGACCACATCTCTATAATAAATTAAAAATTAGCCAGGTGTGATAGCATGTGCCTGTAGTTCCGGCTAATTCGAAGGCTGAGGCGGAATAATCACCTAAGCCCAGCAGGTCGAGGCTGCGGTGACTGTGAGCGTGACACTGCACTCCAGCCTGGGCAACAAGAGTAAGACTCCAACTCAAAAAAAAAAAAAAAAGAAAAAAGAAAAAACTTTCAACAAAATCCAGTGTCCCTTCTTGATAAAAACCCTTGAACACCTAGGCACAAATGGAACATTCCTCAAAACAGTAAGAGTGACAGCCAACATATTGCTCAATGGACAGAAGTTAGAAGCATTCCCTCCTGAAAACCGGAACAAGACAAGGTTGCCTGCTTGCACCCCTCCTGTTCAACATAGTGCTGGAAGTCCTTGCTAGAGCAATCAGGCAAGAGAAGGAAATCAGGGGTATCCAAACAGGAAAAGCAGAAGTTAAGCTATCCCTCTTTGCAGATGATATGATCCTGTACCTTGAAAACCCAAGAGAGTCCATCAAAAGTCTCTTTGCACTAATAAATGACTTTGGTAAAGTTTTGGGGCACAAAATCAATGTGCAAAAGACTGTGGCATTTTTATACATCAATAACAAACAGGCAGAGAACCAAATAAAAAGCACAATCCCATTCACAATAGTCACTAAAAAAAAAAAAAGCCGGGCTCGGTGGCTCAGCCTGTAATCCCGCGCCTTGGGAGGCTGAGGTGAGTGGATTGCCTGAGCCCATGGGTTTGAGACCCGCCTGGGCAACTTGGTGAGACCTCATCTCTACAATAAATCAAAAAATTAGCCAGGTGTGGTAGCGCACGCCTGTAGTTCCAGCTACTTGGAAGGCTAAGGCAGAAGGATCGCTGGAGCCCAGCAGGTTGAGGCTGCGGTGGCCGGGAGCAGCCACTGCACTCCAGTCTGGGCAACAAAGTGAGACTCCAACTCAAAGAAAAAAAAAAAAAAAGAAACAGAAAAAGAAATACCTTGGCATCTTCCTAACCAGATAGGTGAAAGAACTTTACAATGAGAACTACTACAAAACATTGCTCAAAGAAATCAAAGAAGTCACAAACAAATGGAAAAACATTCCATGCTCATGTATTGGAACAATCAATATTGTCAAGATGTCCATCCTACTCAAGGGAATCTACAAATTCAATGTAATATCCCTCAAAATACTAACATCATTCTTCTCAGACCAGGAAATGACAATACAGACATTCATATGGAAGCAAAAAAGAGCACAAATAGCCAAAACAATCCCTAGCAAAAGGAACCAAGTAGGAGGTATCATACTTCCAGACATTAAACTTCATTATAAGGCTACAATAATCAAAATGGCCTCGTACTGGTACCAGAATTGGCATATACACCAATGGAACAGGTCAGAGATTCTGGAAGCAAAAAACTCAATATCTCAATCAACTCATCTTTGACAAAGCCATCAAAAACAACCACTGGGGAGAGGAGACCTTATTTAGCAAATGGTGCTGGAAAACTGACTGACTACATGCAGAAGAATGAAACAGGACCCCTACCTATCACCATATACAAAAATCAACTCTAAAATTGTCAAAGATCTTACCATAAAATCTCAAATTATAAGAATCTTAGAAGAAAACACAGGAGACACCCTATGCACATTGGAGTAGGCAACCAATTCTTGATCAAATCCCCAAAAGCATATGCCAAAAAAGATAACAGAGACAAGTGGGACCACATCAAAGCTTTTCAAAAACTGAAAAGTTTTTGTACAGCAAAAGAAACCATCAAGAAAGTGGGAAGACAACCCACAAAATGGGAAAAACTATTTGCTAACTGTATATCTGACAAAGGCCTAACATCCAGGATCTATAAGGAACTTAAAAGAGCCAAAAGGAAAAAAACCAAACAGCACTATTTAAAAAATAGGCAGAGGACATGAATAGATACTTCTCAAAAGAAGACATTGAACAGCCAACAGATACATGAAAAAATGCTCAGACTCACTAATCACCAGAGAAATACAAATCAAAACCATACTGAGATACCACCTTACCCCCAGTAAGGATGGCCACCATTAATAAACCAAAAAACAATAGATGCTGGTGTGGGTGTGGAGAAAAGAGAACGCGTCTACATTGTTGGTGGGAGTGCAAACTAGTCCAACCTCTATGGAAAAGTGTTGTGATATCTAAAGAAACTAGAAATTGACCTTCCATATGATCCAGCATTCCCCCTCCTGGGAACATACCCAGAGGAACACAATCTTCTACAAAAAAGACACCTAGGGCGGGCCCGGTGGCTCAAGTCTGTATTCCAGCACTTTGGGAGGCCGAGGTGAGAGGACTGACTGAGCCCACAGGTTCTAGACCAGTCTAGGCAATATGGTGAGACTTCATCTCTACAATAAATCAAAAACTAGCTGGGTGTGATAGTGCGTGCCTGTAGTTCCAGCTACTTGGAAGGCTGAGATGGAAGGATCACTTGAGCCCAGCAGGTCAATGCTGCAGTGGTCTTGAACATATGTGCCACCACACTCCAGCCTGGGTGATGGAGCGAGATGCCAACTCAAAACAAAAAAAAACAAAAACAAAAACAAAAGACACCTGCACATGCATATAAATATTGCACTATTCACAATAGCAAAAACATGGAACCAACCTACTGCCCATTGAAAGTAGACTGGATAAAGAAAATGTGGTACATATACACGGTAGAATATTATACAGCCATAAAGAAGGACAAAACCATAGCCTTCTCAGCAAATTGGATGAAGTTGGAGACATTCTTAGAGATCTATCACAAATACCATATGTTCTCACTCATTCAGTGGGACCTGAACATTAATCAAAATAACATAAGAAAGCGATTAGCAGTCATGGGACACTGCCAGAAGAGGGATGAAGTGGGGTGGGGGGTGGGCATGCAACAACACAAAGTATACCTCATCCTAAAATAGGGGAAGTGAGGCCCAGATTTTACCTTAATCTACGTTACTTCTGTACCTAATCCTAACTTATACTCTACATTTTATAACAAAGTAAAACAAAAACAAAAATAACAGCGGGTGTCTCAGTTCAGCCAATGTGGATAGAAGATGGGGGCAGGGTAGGCAGAGATTAATTTTCCCCAAATGTTTTACTTCATGTGAGACTACTAAGGAGCGGTGAAGGAAAGCACACCAAAATGACTTATTTTTAATTTCCCGGGAAGTGAATTAAAACTGTATAATTTCATTTAAGGAAAATAAGATTAAAGTGACTTTTTTTCTGTGTATGCAAAATAAAGAGGATCAAAAACACAAAAAAGTCTACCTCCAAAACAAAATAATGTATTGTGACCTAGTGAATGATAGTATAGTATACAAATGTTGAGAAATATATGCCAAAATGTTGAGAAAACTCAAATAATTTTTAAAAAATGGAACAAGGTTAGTTAGGAAAGGCTTGGTGGAAAAAAAAGATTTCTGTGTTGGACCTTGACAGAGACTTCTGAGAAGAAAAATAGTAAAAGCATAAAAGTAAAATATATTACAGAGTGCTAAGAAAATCACAGAACTGGGGATCATGGGCCATCAAAAGAAACAGACGAAATACCATTAGTTTTCCTGGACTTGAGAAGGGTTTTCAAGTTTTGAGAATTAACAGTAAAATGTAATATAGTAGCTTCTTTTATAAAGTAGCTTTCCTCCAAATCTTGATGGGCACATTTAATTTAATTGGTTTTTCTGGGAGATTTCTGAAATTCTGGCTTTTGACTCTAAGCAAAGAACTCTTTGAAAGCAAAGATGCAGATAGAAGAGAGATGCCTGGGAAAAATGGGAAGTGAAACAGGTTGTTTTTTAGATGTGCTTGTTCAGAGATTATTATACAATAATATCCAGGAATATAATGGCTTTCAAGGTTTATGGCAGTGCCACAATCTGATATTTATATTATATTTTTAATTATGATTCATTTTAAAATGCTAACTTTGCTCCCTAAAATAAAACTGAGAATAATGATTTCCAAATAACATGGCCCTTCGGAATTGAGACTTCAGAAAGTTCTCTGAAGGCATTTTATAGTGACTAAGAACATAGTAAGGACCCAATGTGTCAATCCACCCTTTCAGTTACCAAGCATCCACTATGTGCCAGGGACTGTGATAGGAACCAGTAATACAGAGGAGATTATTAAGGGAGATATAACTAGATTTGAAAGTGTAGGGAAAAGGGAATCTGAGAATATTTGAGACTTAAAGAATGAATAAGAGCTAGGAGAGGATTAACACTGAACATGGGGTAAAAATAGGTCAAGGCAGAGGGAAGAGTGTATGCAGAGTCCAAGGAGACAGAAGAAAGAGCAAAAGTGTTTTAAAACTGTAAAGAAACCTGGTACAAAGGTGCTTGTCTATATTCCCAGTCACTCAGGAGGTTGAGGCAAAAGGATTATTTGAGTCTAGGAGTTTGTGGCTGCAGTGTGCTATGATGGTACCTAAGAAATAGCCACTGCACTGCAGTTCAGTGAAGCACATAGTTAGATGCTGTCTCTAAAAAATTTTTGAGAAATTAAACAAACAAATAAACAACAAACAAAAAAACTTTCAAAACCTAAAGCAGGCCAGTGTGGGAAGGAGAACAGTTGGTGGAGAGGTAGTGTCACAGATTCTGAATTTTGTTCTAAGGGAAAAACAAAACTAAACAAAATAGGAAAGCAAAATAAACAACTCATAACACAACACAATTAAAAAAAGAAAAATAATATTCACTGAATGTAAAACCAAATACAAAAACCAAAATTAATTTTACACCTGACTAGGTTCACAAGGACAGGTTTAAAGTTAGAGTTAAAATACAACACAAGTGTACTTGACACAAAAAAACACTGATTTAATTTCTTGCCAAAGCAGGCATTTATTGAAAGCATATGTACTATATTTAAAAGGATCCTAAAATTTTATATGCCTAAGATTTGATAAGAGATCTAGTTTATATAGTTGATAAGAGATGTAGGTTACATTCTGGCATTTAGCTGGAAGCCGAAAATAGTGTTGCAGGAACACATTAAGGACTCGACTTTCCCTGTTCTTTTATAGATATGTCATATTCACTTGGTCACTGGCCATTCCAATTAGTACAAACTGATGTACTCTTTTCCTCTTTTTTTTTTGAGATAGTGTCTCACTCTGTAACCCAAGCTGAGTGCAGTAGCACAATCATGGCTCACCACAGTCTCAAATTCCTGGGCTCAGGCAATTCTCCCACTTCAGTCTCCCAAGTAGCTGGGACTTCATATATATGTCATCACACCTAAATTTTTGGTTTTTTGTAGAGACGAGGACTCACTATGTTGCCTAGGCTGATCTCAAACTCCTGGGCTCAAGCAATCCTCCCTCTAAAGTTTCCCAAAATGCTGGGATTACAGGCATGAGTCACTGTGCCCAGCCCTGATACACTAATTTCAAACAAAGGTTAAAGGACAGAAAGACCATCTCTAAAGAAAATATTCAAATTGCTAAATAGTGAAAGTGTTTGTACCGATGGATTCTTGAATCCATCCTCAAATCAGAATCTTCACTGCTTTTCTACCAGCTGTGGTTAGCCTAGTTCTATACCAAGTGCTTTATATATACATTTTTTAAAAAGTCCTTACTCGTTTAAAAATGCCATATAGGTCCTATTTCTTCAAAAAGTATTTATTAAGCATCTATTATATAACAGGCAGTGGGTCATAAAGAAATTAATGCTAGTGTTTCCCTCTCTCACCTTTATATCTTCCTCTCTTTTATCTCTCTCTCTCCTTCCTCCCACCCAGACTGCAGTGCAGTGGTACAGTCATGGCTCACTATATCCTCAAACTCCTGGACTCAAGTGATCCTTCTGCCTCAGCCTCCTGAGTAGCTGGGACTACAGATGCAAGCCACCATAGTTGGCTATTTTTTTTTTTTTT
>NW_007250023.1:213136-215394 GCF_000164805.1 Carlito syrichta
AAATTGCTGGGATTACAAGCACGAGCTGTGTCCAGCTGCCTGTCTCACTTTTCTACTAGATTGCTTGTCTTGCTCCCATTGTAGCAGGAGAAGTGCTTGGTACATAGCAAGCATTCAAATATCTTTTGAATTAAGAAATGGGGCTGGGCGCGGTGGCTCATGTCTGTAATCTCAGCACTTTGGGAGGCCCAGGCGAGAGGATTGCCTGAGCACAGGGGTTTGAGACAAGCCTGGGCTACATGGTGAGATCTCCTCACTAAAATAAATGAAAAAATTAGCTGGGCATGGTAGTGCACGTCTGTAGTTATGGCTACTTGGAAGGCTGAGGTGGAAGGATCGCCAGAGTCCAACAGGTCAATGCTGGGTTGACTGTGAGTGTGCCACTGCAGTCCACCCTGGGCGGTGGAGTAAGACTCCAAAAAAAAGAAAGAAAGAAAACACGTGCTCAAGCATCAGA
Organism: Carlito syrichta; assembly: GCF_000164805.1. NCBI lineage: Eukaryota > Metazoa > Chordata > Mammalia > Primates > Tarsiidae > Carlito > Carlito syrichta. The sequence continues at coordinate 213,594 of NW_007250023.1, forward strand.
TATAAACAAGAACAATACAATCTCACAACCAAATTTCACTTAAATTTAACTCTATACCATCATATCAGTGGGTGAACTCTAGGGATCCATTATAGAAGATTACAAGATGAAGCAATGAGAAAATAAAATTGTGTCACTAATCCTTATGAGATCTCTTAAAACATGTTTTAAACCTCCCAAACATGGCAAAACTCATTCTCATAAAGTCATCTTTATAAAGGTTCACAAAATATTCAGGTTTTTGGTTTTGTATCCTACATATTCTTTGCACACAGAAACATATTTCTACATGCCAGGACCACTTATATATAATAGCAGTAAAGTGACAACTAGTTTAAGTGAAGTAAAGTGAAATATTTTCAGGATTCTTCCTACTTTCCTTAATAAATCTCAAGTAGACAGTAAGTCAACTAAATATATTTCTAAGTGAGATATTTCCTTTCGTTTGTGTTACAAAAACAAAAATAAATTTGTCACCTTTTTGTGCTGCAGATTTTACACTTACAAAATGAAGGGTTAGATTCAGATGGTCTTTACTAGTTCCAAAGCCTATTCTATGACAGGTAACAAAGTTTATTATTTGACTATGACTGGGCTGCTGGAGCATGATTAAGTCAACTGGAAGTGATTTGTGGGGAAATATTTTTGTAATACAGAGGCAAGAAAAGAATTCTTGTTTAGATTATGTCTAAATGATCATAATGGCTTGTATTTTGTTTTATTTTGATTTGTCAATTTGGCTAAACTACCTTCCTCAGTTTATTCAAACTCAGGTGCTAATCTAGTTACTGTTCTAATGAAATTTTGCAGATGTAATTAGAGTTCCTAATCAGCTGACCTTAAGAAAAAGAGAGATGGCTGGGCGCAGTGGCTCACACCTATAATCCCAGCACTTTGGGAGGCAGAAGTAAGAGGATTGCCTGAGTCCCTGGGTTCGAGACCAGCCTGGGGAACTTGGCAAGACCTTGTCTCTACAATAAATTACAAAAAAAAATTAGCTGGGTGTTTCCAGCTACTTGGAAGGCTGAGGTGAAAGGATCACCTGAGCCCAGCTGGTCAAGACTGTGGTGGCCATGAGCATGCCACTGCACTCCAGCCTGGGCGACACAGTGAGTCTCCAACTCAGAAAAAAAGAAAAAAGAAAAGAAAAAGAAAAAGCGAGATTATTTTAGGAGGGCCTGACCTATTTAGGTTAGCCCTTTAAAAGAGAGCTTATGGCTGGGTGCAAGGCTCATGGTGGCCATTCCAGTGCTTTGGGAGGCTGGGGCATGAGGGTTGCTTGAGGCCTGATGTTCGAGACCAACTTGGATAACATAGCAGGATTCCAAAAAAAAAAAAAAAAAAAAGAAACAACAAAAAACTTTAGCTGGGCTAGGATGGCTTGAGCCTAGGAAGCTGCAGTGAGCTTTGATGTGCCACTGCACTCCAGCATGGGTGACAGAGAGAGAATCTGTATCTTAGAGAGTACATGCTTATGCTTTCCTTTGAGCAGAGAGACTCCAAACAGCTTATGCCTATGCTCCTCCAGCTTGCTCAGGTTCCTGCCTTCTTGCCTGGACTTTGGACTTCCTTAGCCAGCCCCATAACTGCATCGGTTAATTCCTTGTAACAAATTTCTAAATCTATATTGTCTACTGGTTCTGTTCTCTGGTTTAACATTGACTCATATAATCACATCATAAACAGTAAATACTTTAACTATTTGCATTGAAAGTACTCATCAATTTCTTTTTTTTTTGAGTTGGAGTCTCACTCTGTCGCCCAGACTGGAGTGCAGTGGCCGCTCCCGGCCACCGCAGCC
>NW_007250023.1:215538-221309 GCF_000164805.1 Carlito syrichta
CCACTCACCTCAGCCTCCCAAAGGCACGGGATTACAGGCTGAGCCACCGAGCCGGCTGTACTCATCAATTTCAATGAAATGAATGGATTTAGGGATTAGGAACATAAACATCAAACAGATGAAGTCTATATTCAGATAAAACTGTGAGGTGTGCAAAGGTTATCATAAATGCCCTATCTCTTGATTCATATTCTTCATCATCTCCCTTACCTCAGACTTCTAGTCTTCTCATTGTCTTTTTCCTTCCCTATCCAAAACTGAGATGAAGAAAGAATCTTAAATTTATTCATGCTGGTCGGGCTCCGTGACTCAGCCTGTAATCCCGCGCTTTGGGAGGCCGAGGTGAGTGGATGGCCTGAGACTGCGGGTTCGAGAGTCACCCGGGCAACTTGGTGAGACCTCATCTCTACAATAAATCAAAAAATTAGCCGGGCGTGGTAGCACGCGCCTGTAGTTCCAGCTACTTGGAAGGCTGAGCGGAACGATCACTGGAGCCCAGCAGGTCGAGGTTGTGGTGGCTGGGAGTGTGCCACTGCACTCTAGTCTGGGTGACAGAGTGAGACTTCAACTCAAAAAAAAAAAAAAAAATTATTCACACTGTGGTATTAGGTTTGACAACATCTAGCATGCTAAAATTTCTAGGAGGAACTTCCCCTTGGTGTAAACTTTAACATGAAGGAGTAACTAATGGATTAAGTAAGAAAATGAGTTTATTCTAGCAGACTTAAATTTACAAACTCACAGATTACCACTTATTCTATTTACCTGTAAAACTGGCCACTTTGTTTTTATAAAATGATTTCTTCATTTTACATTCTAAAAATGACTGTAGTCAAAGTTCCTCCATCAGTAATATTTCCTTAGCAGGTAATACTGTTCACAGAGGATACTGATTTTGTCTGTTCTGCTTTGTTTTGTGTTGGGACAGGAGTGGTTTACACATTGTTGAGCAATTATCATATGTTTTATTATTTAACTTTTGATGTACTTATGCCAAATATTCCAAACTAGATCTTGAGCTCTTTGAAGACAGGATCATAAATCTCACCTTAAAAAATAACTGGGCACAGTAGCTCAAGTTTGTAATCCCAGCACTTTGGGAGGCCTTAGGCAAGGGGATTGCCTGAGCCCATGGGTTCAAGAACAGCCTAGGCAACCTGGCGAGACCTCATCTCTACAATAAACCAAAAAATTAAGCCGGGCGTGGTAGTGCGTGCATGTAGTTATCGCTACTTGGAAGGCTGAGGCAGAAGGATCCATGACTGTGAGCGTGCCACTGCACTTCAGCCTGAGCGATAGAGTGAGACTCCAACTTGAAAAATATAAAAAATAAAAAACAAACAAAAAACCATTCCACCACGTCTCTTTTTCCTGCAAGAGTTTAGTAATAAAACAGTCACTCAATAAACATTTACTGATTTTTTAATTTGTAGAATATGTAGAATGAAGTTGATTGTGATTGGCTTTTATCTAAAGAAATTTTTTTCTGCTGTGAAATGCCACTAGGTATGCCTTTTACAATAATACCATAACGTAGAAAGAAGTTTATATTTTAGCCACAAAACTAATATTTATAAATATAAGGACATATAAAAGGTCAATTAACTAAATTTCAAAAAAGGACAAACTATTTGGCACACATAAGTTTTTACGATTGCTGTACATGCACATGCTATTATAACTTCAAGGCAATATTTGTAAGTAGCTGTTGATCATTCTAGATAATTTGGTTTGTTGCTAGGCATCACTGTTACAGACATCACTGTTGCAGATATAATTACATTCTTTTTAGATTGTATAGGCAGAAATGACTCCTCATCTAGTAGATATTTGGTACAAATGATCATTTGGACTCAAATGATTAGCGATAAGTAATTAAATGAATGTATACATTAGGACTATATAAAATGCACAATTTGATATTACTAAATAAGGTAAAATTCAGAAGCTATGAAGGATAAGATTAACAAATGTGACTAAACACAAATTTAAAACTTTCACATACAAGAAAGAACCAAAAATAAAGTCAATGGACAAACTGGGAGAAATATTTACAAGCAGGCAGAGATTTACTTCCCTAATAAACAAAAGAAAAAAAATAAAGAAAAAAGTTAGCGGACAAAATTGAACTATCAAACACACACACACACACACACACACACACACACACACACACACACACACACACAGCAAAGAAGGCAGCTGACATGATTTGGTAAAACCTCTCTGGAGGGCAATTAGGCAAAATTTATCAAAAGTTCAATTTTCATGTCCTAAGCATTGGCAGTTTGATTTTAGAGACTTAGTCTATAGAAATATTTACACAAAAGTACATAAGAAATATATTTCTACAGCACTATTTATAATAACAAAAAACAGAAAACAACCTAAAATCCTTGGGATTTTAATACAATACTACAACTCCTAACAAAATATTTTATGTGAAAAGATGTAAAACAGAATTATAGTATGATTTTATTATAATAAATATTTCTCATACCTTTTACAATAAAACCTGAAAGGATATACTGAAAATAACAAAGATTACCTCACTATAAAATGTTGTGAGATTATGAAAGAACTATCTTTCTGCATTATTTCTAAATGCTCAGGTTTTAAACAATGCCTAAGAAAAAAGAAGTATGTACAAGATAACAATAACATTTTAGGCCATTTGTTCTACTTTGTTGCAAATTATGTGGATATGGAGGTATCCAATATTATATAGTTTATGTAATACATAGTTACATGATTTTAAAATTGTAATTGAGATGAAAGAGTAGATACAAAATTATACAATCAATATATAGCCTCATCAATAGTAGCCCCTCAAATATATATGTCTATTTAGCTTCCTAAATTTAATTTGTGTTTGAGTATCTATGAAGCACCTTACAAGTTTCAGTCAAGAATATATATATATTAGCTGTTCCTAGTAATTTCAATAAAGAATATTTAAATTTAAATTTGTAGCTCCAGTGACAATAGGTATAGTACAGCCAGCAGTTCAAATTGAAATTTATTTTGCTTATTTTAATATATGATTAGAAAGAGTAACACAGTAGCACCATTCCGTAATATGCCAATGCACTTGGACTGTTTCAGATAAGATCTGTTTCAGATAAGGATATGGTAAGATCAATAGTAAGAGTGGTATGCTCCTACTTTATTTCTGGAGTCTGACAGCCTGCGACATACTCTAAAGGATATAAGAAAGATTAAGGCATAAGTAGGGACCTAACAGCATCAGTCACAAAAATCTGAAGTCCTTTTCTATAGATACACTGCTGTATAACCTACACTCAAATCTTACAGAGCAATCATAGTTCTAAAAGGAACTAATAGCATGCCTCCAGCTGTGCCTGGCATCTTTCTCTTCTCAAACCTAAAGCAGACTTCTATTTTTTAAGAACTTGGCACATAAAAGGAATCAGTAGGAGAAAAGCTAAGATTGGTTAAAAACTCATCAATAAGACTGAAAAATTGTTTCCATGAATGCTATATATGTCCCTCCCACTAAATCTTCTAAGTGGCACTGATGGTCCATGGAAGATATGTGGTTAAATATACAACAGCAGAGTCTCTGCTGGTCAAAGATAGTGAAGCTGTTTTCATTCAGTGGCAAAGAACATAAACCATATAACACAAGAGAGGCTAGAGACTTGAAATATACTCCTGCCAATTGCTTTTTACTTTGAAAGCTTTCTAAATCAGTGATAAGCTATCTGTACTGAGAAGGTTATGGAATAGCCTCAAGTTGTATATGCAGTCCTTATGTAGAAAACAAGCAGAGCTCATATGGCATATTGCTGTTCTCTATTTTAGAACCAGCACGGGAACCATGTGATATGTTCATTGCTATGGTAACTACATTTCAGTAGTGAACAGGAGAGCAAACGGGCATGTAAAACACGTATATGTTGTCAATTTAGAAGTGATTGCTGCCCTGAAGTAGCGATAACTTAAATTTCATTGGTGCATGACTTATTAGACTAAAAATCTATCCCTTCTGTTTTTTAAAATTATTAAGACTTTACTCCCCACAATGCCTTCCCCATTCAAGAAAATAAATGAATAGTGTCTTTCACCCAAGGTTGCTTTTTAGAAAACTCTCATTATTATTATTAGAGACCTAAAAAGTATATGCTATGTCCTGTGTGATATAAGAATAAATAGAATCTCAGACTCGGTTAAAAAAAAAAGTTCTGTCTAGTCTTCTCTAAGGGTTTGAGTCTATTAATAGATCAACTCAGTAAAATTTTGAGGTTCAATATAGGAGGGAAAGAGATCTGATTCTGTACTAGAGTTATCTCAGTCTTCTCTATGCTTTTCGGCTAGAGCAACTGAGAAACAGGATCCTCCTTGATTACTTTTAGATCAGTCTCTCATTGTCCTGCATTTTAATGAGATATTTATAATAGTGTATGTTTAATTTTAAACTTTCTGTATGATGCCACTTAGGATAGAAAGCTTAACAAGTTTCTCTGACAGTTCTCTCCCCGCCCCTTTCCACCCAGAATTCTGGTTTATAAGACAGCTAATTGGATCTGACATCTATGACTTAAAAAAAAATTAATGAGATAAATCAGTTAAAAATATAAAGAGAAAGATCAGCTATTAACATAAGTTATTTTTTAAGAGTTAAAATCTATTCCAAATTTCATATTATCTTAAACCTGTGGTCATGTTAACATTAACTGAATTGCTTACCACAATGACTATCACACTATAATTATGTACAAAATAAGCTACATTGGCATATATACAAAATGACATTTTCATATAATAAATACTTTGGGGCACTTTTATAATGAATTGTATTTTGTAGGAAATAAAACACTGCTTCACTACAAGAAGTATTAATATTTAAAAAAATACCACCAGAATGATGCCTGTTATTTATAGTGCATGACAATGCTCTAAACTTTACCATTCTTATAACTTGGTATTAATTTTGACCTGGAAAGATTTTTTTATTGTAATAACTTTCTAACTTAGAAAATATGTTATCATTTAATTGAAACATGGAGAAAAATTACACATTCAATAAAGCAGGTTATATTTGGAATCATCATACGTTACATATGCAACTCTTCTTGTAGGAAGTAAGCTGGAAAGACTATACATTTGTATTTGTGGACAAAAGAGTAATCTATACTTTGTGCTGTTTCAGCAAGAGAAGTATTCTCTTCAAACTCATTGGTTCAGTGGTACCATATGGAGCACGCTGATCTTCAGATACCAAGAATATCTCCAAGATACATTTCAATCTAGTGTGTTAAAACTTTCTATTCTGCAGCTGTCATTATAACTATATAATTCATTCCCTACTATAAAAATGCAAATAATATAGCTTACCATGCTTATAGAAATAGAAGAGAATTCAGCTGGGTGTCATGGCTCACACCTATTATCCCAGCACTTTGGGAGGCAGAGGTGAGAAGACTGCCTGAGTCCAGGAGTTTGAGACCAGCCTGGGCAATTTGGTGAGACCTCATCTCTACAATAAACCAAAAAATTACCTGGGTGTGGTGGTATGTGCCTGTGGTTCCAGTTGCTTGGACAGCTGAGGTGGAAGATCACCTGAGCCCAACAAGTCAAGGCTGCAGTGGCCGTGAGCGTGCCACTGCACTCCGGTCTGGGCAACAGACTCAAAAAAAAAAGAGAGAGAGAGAGAATTCTAATGGTGTCTATTTTCTTTTCTTTCTTTCTTTTTTTTTTTTTGAGTTGGAGTCTCACTCAGTAGTCCAGATTGGAGTGCAGTGGCCGCT
>NW_007250023.1:221329-236166 GCF_000164805.1 Carlito syrichta
CCTCAGCCTCCCAAAGCACTGGGATTACAGGCTGAGCCACCGAGCCCGGCTATGGTGTCTATTTTCTAAGTCATAATTTCAACTCTGCTAGAAGAATTCCAGAAAGGGAAATCCACTAATCATTTTGTTCCTTTAACTACTTCCTATAATTGAGGTCAAAAGATGAGAAAGAGGGTAAGAAAGAAAGAACAACAACAACAAAAAAGGCATGTGTATGTGTTTGGCCGGGCGTGGTGGCTCAACCCTGTAATCCCAGCACTTTGGGAGACCGAGGTGAGAGGATTGCCTGAGCTTAGGGCTTCGAGACCAGCCTGGACAACTTGGTAAAACCTCATTTCTACAATAAATCAAAAAATAAGTGGAGCATGATAGCACACACCTATAGTTCCAGCTACTTGGAAGGCTGAGATGGAAGGATCCCTTGAGCCCAGCAGGTCGAGGCTGTGGTGGCCGGGAGCGTGCCACTGCACTCCAGCCTGGGTGACAGACTGAGACTCCAACTCAAAAAAAAAAAAAAAAAGGCATGTGTCAACAGAATATTATGTAGCAAGGTAAATTAATGAACTTCAACTACATATAACAATATAGTTGAATCTCAGAATAAGCATTAGCTTTGCAGAAGATTGGCAGGATCTTCAGATGAGGAGGAAGACAGAGACATGTACTTTGTAATACACATGTTACACATATTATTTGATATGTAAAACATTTCAAAGTAAAGGGAAAAGAAAAAGAGAGAATATATCGATGTATAACTACTCTTTTAGGGGCAGAACATAAGTTCCTAGTTTACCAGAAGAGAGAGTAAAAAAAACAGACTACAAGAAGGTATCATAGGAAATAACTTGTTTTACTCAATATAAAGGCATATGTATGCTATAAAGTAAACTATTCATCTTTTTCATAGTGGTTTGTTAGCCAACTAATTCAGATAATTAATTTTCACAATTTGTATGTCACATATAAATATATGTTAAACAGTATTAAATAAAATTCTAGTGTTTTCGTACTTTTTCTAGAAACAGAGAAGTAGGATATATTCTCTTAAAAATGGTGAGATTTATTAGTAGAGATGTTAGATCCACAGAATTTTGCATTTTCTTGTTGTTGAGCTATAATCACACAAAATATGATTCACAGATCTAAATGTTCATCCAAAACAAGATATAGAACATTTCTCTCATCCCAGAAAGTTTTCTATTGTCTTTTGCCAGTCAATTCCTATTTCCTTAACAAAAAGGAAACTACTTTCTGATTTCTATTATTGTTTTTGTCTGTTTGAATGGTATAATACAGAACACAGATATTGTTTTGTGTATGACTCTTCTTATTCAACATAATGTTCCTGAGATTTAGCCATGCAGTTGGGGCTAGTAGTAGTTCATTTATTTTTATTGCCCAGTAGTATACTATTGAATGAATATACCACAATTTGTTGAAAACTGTCCTCTTGATGGACATCTGTTTGCAGCTATGAATCTTCTTGCACAAGTCTTTGTGGAAGTATGTTTTTGCTCCTCTTGAGTAAATGACTTGCTGGATCATAGGGTAGATGTATGGTTAATTTGGTTTTTAAAAAATTAGCCAGGCATGGTAGCATGTCCCTTAGTCTGAGCTACTTGGGAAGCTGAGGTGGGAGGATCACTTCAGCCCAGGAGGTTGAGGCTGTGGTGACCCACGATCATACCAATGCCCTCCAACCTGGGTGACAGAGTGAGATCCCAACTCAACAATAATGACGATGACCACAACAAAAACAAAAACAAAACTGCCATACAGTTTTTCAGATTTGTGGTACCATTGAATGCCTTAACAGCAAAGAATGAGAGTTCCAGTTGTTCCATACCCTTGCAACAATTGCCAGTCCTTTCGATTTTAACCATTCAAGTAGAAGAGCAATGGAATGGTATCTCACTGTGGTGTTAACTTGTATTTTCTACTGTTTAATGATGTTGGACCTCTTCTAGTGTGCTTACTGGCCGTTAGAGATTATTTTCCTTAGTGAAGTATTCAGTCTTTAGCTCAATTATTTTAAAATGTACTCATTCGTCTTATTATTGATTCATAGGTATTCTTTATGTAGTCTGTAAATACTCCTTTATCAGATACGTGAATTGTAAAGGTTTCCTCCTAGTCTGTGATTGGCCTTTTCATTATCTTAATGGTATCCACAATAACAACAAAAAAAGCTTTACTGAGGCATTAATTCATATGCCACAAAACTCACCTGTTTTCATTGTACAATTCAATGCTTTTGAACAAACGTCCCCACAATACAGATTTAGAACATTTACATCATCCCGAAAAGATATCTCTGTGTTGGTTTGCAGTCATTCCCTCTTCTACTCATTCTATTATTTGAACTACCTTAAGCATAGGAGACCTTCTAAATTGATAAACCTTCTTAAAAATGTAAGGCCATTTACAAATAAAGTACAAAATGTTTTTAAATCTCAAATAATTGCTGATATCAGTGGCTTATGAAAATACTTTTTTGTTGGGTTTATTCACCATTACCACATAACTTTTAAATCTTTTATATCAATATAAAAATCACTGGAAAGAGCTAAGACATTTCACTATTTAATCAGGATAAATGTGGCATATTTCATAGTTGGCTGTGAATTAACAGAAAGAGTTGAGGAAAATCAAGTTTTCCTATCCACTGAAAAGATCCCAAAATATGTATAAAGTTGGCCCTCTGTATCTGCATCTATGAATTCAATCAGTCATGCATTGAAAATACTTAAAAAATAATATAGGAAAATACAGTATAACAACTATTTACATAGCATTTACATTGCATAATTATAAAGAATCTAGAGATGATTTAAAGTATATGGAAGGATGTGTGTAGGTTATATGCAAATACTATGCCATTTTCTGTAAGAGACACTACTTAGCAGTAGTGCCTGTGGGAGGTCCTGAAACACCTGAAATCCCCCAAGGACACCAAAGGAGGACTGTATATCATATGCATGAATCTATAAGTCTAAAGTATGTACATTTACAATGCAAATGGCATAAAATCAGAACAAACATGGCTTCAAAATATTTTCTGTCTTTAGCTAAAGAGAATTCTCTATTCTTAGTATTGGTTATAGGAGAAAATTATGCATGACCATATTTCTTTCCATAGTCTTCCTTGCTGAACTTCTCATAATTCTTAAACTCACTTGATATCTTGTCTTTTCACTTTCACAATGATGTCTTTTGATGAAAAGCGGTTCTTAATTTTAACGAGTCTAATTCATTCTTTCTTAATATTTTTTCCCCTAAAGCAAGCAGTGGCAGTGGAGAAGGAACAAAGAAGTCTGTAACTGGTTGTGATCAATTGGTTGTAAACACTACTGCACTCAGACCAGTCTATTTTTCTTTATTGTTAGCATTTTTGTATTCTGGATAAGAAATCTTTGCCTACCCAAGACCATGATGATAGTTTCCTATGATTTCTTCTATGAGCTATATTGTTCTACATTTTACATTTATGTACATGCATATAGAATTAATTTTGATGTATGGTGTAAGGTAGAGGGTTAAGGTTAATTTTTTTCCCTTATGAATATCCACTGACCCCAACACCACCTTCTCTCCTCTATACTCCAGTGGCACCTTTGCTGTAAATTAGCTGATTGCATGTGTGGGCCGATTTTTTTGTTTTTGTCTATTAGCATATTCTTGAGTCTCACTAGCACAATGTCTTAATTACTCTTGTAATCTCATCTTCATAGTATGAGAAGTTTACTTAAAAATTACTTCAGAGCTGGGTGTGGCAGTGCATGCCTGTAGTTCTAGCTACTTGGGAGGCTAAGGCAGGAGAATCCCTTGAGCCCAGGAGTTTGAATCCAGCAAGGACAACATAGTGAGACTTTGTCTCTTAGGCGTGTTGTTCAAGCTTGTAATCTCAGCATTTTGGGAGACTGAGGTGAGAGGACTGCCTGAGCCCACAGGTTCGAGACCAGTCTGGGTAACTTGGCGAGACCTCATCTCTTGTAGTAATCAAAAAATTAGCCAGGCATGATGGCGCATTCCTGTAGTTCCAGCTATTTGGAAGGCAGAGGCAGAAGGATCGCCTGAGCCCAGCAGGTAAAGTCTGCAGTGGCTGTGAGTGTGCCACTGAACTCCAGCCTGGGCAACAGAGTGAGACTCCAACTAAAAAAACAAACAAACAATAACAACAACAACAAAACAAGCCAAACAAGTACTGGTATGCCTATATTATTTAACTACCAAGAAAAAGAAAAATTTTTAAAGAACTTATTCTTGGACTATCCTGACTACCTACTTACTATACCATGCCTACCTATATTTACTACGCCCCTATTCTAATCTATTAAACACAAAGTAGCTGTGTAAAAGAACAGATCTAAGACTATTACTACCTTCAATAGCTTCCTATTATTGCTGCAGAGAGGGCAAGACCAGGGGCAGGGAGAATAATTATGAGGTTACTGCAGTAATATGGGCCAGTGCTAATGGCATCATGAACTAGAAGGGAAGAAGTAGAGGGGGTGAGAAGTAGTTAGATTTTCAATAAATATTGAAGGTAAAGTCAAAAGTGATTGCTCCCTTTTAAATTAATAAGTGACAGTGGTCATCAAAACTCCCTGACTGCAAGTCACTGGGCATTTATCCCTGCCTCAAAATTGCCACACAAGGCCTAGGAATGAAGAATGACACCTAGACACCATAAACGTCAAGAGGCTCAAAGAATCCAGAAAATCTCATGTGCACATGGCATATTTGCAGCTGCTAAAAGCTCCATTCTATGGGGAAAAAAAAGTTTGCAAGCTGTGCATCTGACAAAAGCCTAACATCTGGGATCTACAAGGAACTAAAAGGAAAAAAAACAAACAACCCCATTAAAAAGCGGGCAAAGGACATGAACGGACACTTCTCAAAGGAAGACATACAAGCACGAATAGACATTTCTCAAAGGAAGACATACAAGCAAACACATAAAAAATGCACAGTCTTACAAATCATCAGAGAAATGCAAATCAAAACTACAATGAGATACCACCTAACACCGGTAAGGATGGCTATCATTAAGAAGTCAAAAAACAGGCTGAGTGGAAGGATCGCCGGAGCCCAGCAGGTCGAGGCTGGGGTGGCCGGGAGCGGCCACTGCACTCCAGTCTGGGCGACAGAGTGAGACTCCAACTCAAAAAAAAAAAAAAAAAAAAAAGTCAAAAAACAGAGAACAGCCTGGGCAACTTGGTGAGACCTCAGCTCTACAATAAATCAAAAAATTAGCCAGGTGTGGTAGCACATGCCTGTAGTTCTGGCTACTTGGAAGGCTGAGACAGAAGGATTGATTGCCTGAGTCCAGCAGGTCGATGCTGGGTAGCTGTGAGCGTGCCACTGCACTCCAGCCTGGGCAACAGAGTGAGACTCCAACTCAAAAAAAAAAAAGTCAAAAAACAACAGGTGCTGGCATGGCTGGGGAGAAAAGGGAATACTTCTACACTGCTGGCAAGAATGTAAGATATTTCAACCTTTGTGGAAAGCAGTATGGCGATTTCTAAAGAACTAAACATTGAGCTTCCATAGGATCCAGCAATTCCTCTTCTGGGAATATATCCAGAGGAACATAAATTGCTCTACCAAAAAGATATCTGCGCATTCATGTTTATTGAACAATAGCAAAAATATGGAACCAACCCTACTGCCCATCAAAAGTGGACTGGATAAAGAAAATGTAGTACATATTCATGATGGAATATTATGATGCCATAAAGAATAACAAAATCATGGTCTTCACAGCTGGAGACCATTATACTAAGAACTATCACAGAAACAAAGCACTGAATACTGCATGTTCTCACTAATTAGCGGACCCTGAACACATGAGCACAAGGGGTGGGATTGGCAGATGCTGGACACAGCTAGGAAAGGGGGGCAAGGCATGTAGTAACACACTAGGTACCTGGTCCACTATCAGGGGAACAGAGAGCCAGCAAAAAGCCCAAACTTCACCTGCATGCAACTTACTTATGTAGAAAATCCTCACTTGTAACCTACATCTCTAAAATAAAATAAAGTAAAATAAATTGACTCAGGAAAAAAGCTCCACTGTAATTTCAATGGATCAATATGTAAATAACTAACACCTATTATATATATGAAACTACAGGGAATAAATTAAAATTGAACTCCCATTCCCCCAAGAATTTATAATCTCATGAGTAAACTAAGTTTAATCATAAAAAGGTTTTTTTTTTTTTTGGAGTCAGGTTTGCACTCTGTCAGCCAGGCTGGAGTGTAGTGGCACAATCACGGCTCACCACAGCCTCGACCTGCTAAACTCATGTGATCCTTCCACCTCAGCCTCCCAAGTAGCTGGGACTACAGGCATATGTCACCATGTCTGGCTAGTTTTTTTACTTTTTTGTTCAGATAAGGTCTCACTATGTTGCCTAAGCTGGTTCTGAATTCCTGTGCTTAAATAATCCTCCTGTCTTGGCCTCCCAAAGTGCTGGGATTATAGACACGAGCTATCATGGTCAGCCTTAAAAGACTTTGCTAATGTGTAAGAACAAGTGTGACAGTCCAAAGAGTGTTCTATAAATTAAGGGGGAAACTTAGTGAATAAGGATACCAAATGAAGAGATTCAATCTATCCCCCAAGACTCAAACTGAGTTTGATCAGTTCTCCTCCTGTATGCTTTCAGAAGAAAGCACGTACTTTTCCCTCACAATATTCAACTGTTTGTAATTATGAGTTGAATATCTAAATAACATTCGCCTCTACAGACTCTAAAATCCATGAGGGTAGGGACCATGTCTGTTTTTGTTTAACAAAATATCCCCCTGCATCTGATACATAGTAGCCACTTAACAATCACTATAAAACACATGAATTAAGGAAGACCAGGAAGTCCAAACAATATAGTGACACCTCATCTCTACCAAAAAAATTAGCTGAGTATGGTGGTGCACACCTGTAGTCCTAGCTACAGGGGAGACTGAGGCAGGAGGATCACCTGAGCTCAGGAGTTTGAGGCTGCAATGAGCCATGATCATGCCAGGTTTTCATGTCAGATTTTCAGGCTCATGAAAATTTGATCCTTATCTACTTAGTTACAACACATAATCTTTTTCCAAATAACATGGCTTTATTTATTTATAGTGTAAATTTATTTATCCATTCAACAAATACTTATTGAATGATGTAGGGCACAGATATCGTTTAAAGAACTGGGGATAACAACAGTGAATGAAACACAGGTCTCTTTATCTTTATGGGGCAAACTTCACACAAACTATGCTTATTCTTGTTTTAGCAGCAATCTCAAGCCATTCCTTCTCTGTAAAACACCATCTTTCCCCCTTCCTTCCCATTATCTCAACCATGAAGATTTCTTGAATACTCAAATCTCTGGTGTGGCTGCCAGATAAAATACATCATGCTCAGTTAAATTTGAATTTCAGATATGCAATGAATAACTTTTTAGTATAAGTATGTCCCAAATATTGTGTGTCTTATCTGATATTCAAATTTAAATGGACATCCTATGTTTTTATTTGCTAAATCTGGCACCCTCATTATCTAGTAATTTTCCTCTTTTCCAAATTTCCACTCTAATTTTATTCAGAATCAAAGAGTTGAACATTTAATTATCCTCTCCTACAGGATTTTGTTTTGTTGCTCCATGTTTTAATAAATACTTGATGGATGGATTCAGAGAGTGCACACGCCTGTAATCCCAGCACTTTGGGAGGCAGAGACAAGAGAATTGCTTGATCCTAGGGGTTCGAGACCAGCATGGGCAGTCTGGGCAATATAGTCAGACCTCATCTCTACACACACACACACACACACACACACACACACACACACACACACACACACACACACACACACACACACGCATGCACACACACACAAATTAGCTGGGTATGACGGTGCATGCCTGCAGTCCTAGCTGCGTGGGTGGCTGAGGCAGGAGGATCGATCACCCGAGCTCTGAAGTTTGAGGCTGCAGTGAGCCATGATCATACTGAAAACATAATATCAAGTGGGAAAAAGGATATAAAACTAATTAAATTTGTTAATAATTTGCAAATACAGAAGAGTTGGCCATGCTCTTTAAAAATGCCAATGTTAGCCAGGTGTGGTGGTTCAAGCCAGTAATCCTAGCATTTTGGGAGGCGGAGGCGAGAGGATTTGAGACCAGCCTGGACAACTTGGCGAGACCTCTTCTCTATAATAAATACAGAAATTAGCCAGACGTGGTGGCATGCACTTGTAGTTCCAGTTACTTGGAGGCTGAGGTGGAAGGATCACCTGAGCCAATGTCATTAAAGAGAAAGACCAAGGAACTCTTTCAGATTAAACAAAACAAGAGACATGACAAGTAAAGGCGATGCATGATCCTGGAAAACAACATCACTAGAAAGGACAATCTTGGGAGAAATCGAAAACCTTGAATATGTATTATGGTTAGGCATATATATTTATAAAGAGAGAGAATGCTCAAAGCATAGGGGAGAACTCTTTTTACTCGTTTTACAGTTTTTCTCTAAGTTAGAAATCATTTTGAAATAAAAAAATATGCCATAAAAATAAAAATATGTGTGGGGAAAAAGCCCTGCAAGGAAACACATTAAAATTTTTTAGATTAGTTAATGCTGAGTGGTAAGATGAAAGTTGATTTTACTTTTTCCTTTGCATGTTTCAGTACTTTTCACTCTCTACAATGAGCATGCATTGTTTTAGGTGAAATTAAAAAAAAAATCACTTAAGGTACTTGGATGAAAGGTATAACCCACCACTCTTTGTAAAATTTATCTATTTTCCTGTCTTATAAGCCTCTAGGATAAGGCATTATTTTTAATGTTTTACTAAATGAACATTATAAAGAAAATCCTTCTCAACATGTTTTTCCAACTGAATATATTTCCAATTATTTTCCTAAGAATGAAAAGTATTAAAAATGGATTTGAAATCAGTTTGCCCATATACCCTACTATACAGGGCACTCTACAGGGTAATATTACAAGTAATTTTAAAATTATCTAACTTGAAATTTATCTAGGCATGAACAATCTTTTCAGACATATTTTCTGTACTCACATTACATATTACATACAGAGATAAAGGGAATCTGATAACTAGGATCAGTAACATCATGGAGTATTTTCCCCTTGTTTAAAATAAAAGAAAAAGAAACAAAAATCTGGAGTTCAGTTAATGTAAATCTAAGTGAGAGCAACCAAAAAAACAGATGAGAATATTTCTGGAAAAGGTCTACCTGTTACCATGCCTTTGTCATACAGTAATTAATGCATTAAAATCACATTTAAAAAATCAACCCAGACTTACAAATCACCCACTTATTTCACTTATTGCTTAAAAAATAGTACTAACTTTCATTCAGTTGTGACAACATTCTTTGGTAAATTTATATCATTTTCACCCATTTTGCTGCCATCTAAATGCCCTTAACACAAGCAAAAGTTCTGTTCATTTATTTTATAGTATACCTTGTGGTGCATTTCTAGGTTCCACATAACAAGAAAGACAAATTCTGACTTCAATCAAACAGATTGAACTTTGATTATGAAGGAGTAAATTAAGTTTACCTCCTAACCAACATTTTTCTTCTGGAAGGTAAGAAACAAAGAAGTCATTTTTGCCTTAATACATGCTAAGAGAAAGAAACCTTCTTTCCTCATATAAGAAATTATCTTTCTACAAACTATCAATCAAAGTTGGATTAATCCTGCAATAAAATAATTCTGTTTATCAAATTAAGAGTTCAATCTTAATTTGAACAATTTAGTATCAATATCCAATCTATTAACTAATACTTCTATGTTTAATAATTATGTTTATTCAAGTCAATTACTAAGAACATATATTGTGTCTCAGAATGAATTATTCATTAGAGCTCAAAAGGAATAGTAGTTTAACATTAAAACAAGAGTAATGGGGATACCATATCCATTTAAACCTGAAAATATCTAACATGAATCCTAAGAGAAGTCATATTTCTGAATAAAAGTTAAAATATCCTTCAAGGAAAAGAAGTCAGAAACAAGAGGAGCCAATCAGCTCTTGAATGTCTGAGAATGATGAATGTAAAAAAAAAAGACATTTAAATTTTCTCTTTTTTAGGTAGCAAAATTTGACAATTTGGAGTTTTAAAGTCTCTTAGTTTTCCTTCTCTACATTATGGATTGAAACTAGAGAAAATGAGAACTGACAAAATGTTTTTGGTAGAAACCAGAGTCCCTGGGCTTGTTTAAATTAGTAAAGGGGTACCAAAAAATGAGGCTTTAAAAACTATTCATATAACCTGGGACCTCTAAGCCTGACCTCCATATGTGAAAACATATTATAGATTCCTATTTTGAAAAAAGCTGAGAGGAAAAAGAATGTAATGAGTGACAGTGTTAACATTCTTAGAGACCTCTGAATACCTAGTGCAGAGCACAGTGCCTGGCACAGAATATGCTCTCAATAAATTGTGGTCAAATTTAATTATAAGCTGGGAGTGGTGGCTCATGCCTGTAATCCCAGCACTTTGGGAGGCAGAGGCCAAAGGATTACCTGAGTCCAGGGGTTCGAGACCAGCCTGGGCAACTTGGTGAGACCTCATCTCTACAATAAATCAAAAAAATTAGCCAGTAAGGAAGTGTGGGCCTGTGGTTCCAGCTATTTGGTAGTCTGAGGTGGAAGGATCACCTCAGCCCAGCAGGTCAAGGCTGCAGTAGCCATTACTGTGCCACTGCATTCCAGCCTGTGCGACAGAGACTCCTACTCAAAAACAAAGAAAAAAAAGAAAAAAAGGAAAAATTTAAGTATATTAAATCTCCAAGAGTATGCTTTAAACTAAAAGGAGGAAGTTAAAAAAATATATCTATTACCCAATAATTCAGTTTTTATATTGATCTCTTCACCAAAGCAAACAATTTGGGTGCTACCAGAATTGTGAAGGATATTTATTCTTTCATACTTATGTCTGTGTTCAGGATCATACAGATTCTAACTTAGTCACTTCATATTATGCAATAACAGAAAGAAAGAAAAAAATTGTAGTAGTAATATCACTGCCTTCTTTTTACATAGACCTCTGTATTTCTGAAATCAGATGCACATATTTTACTTAATACTGAGAAAAACAGAGTATGCATATCACAATTTTCAGATGAGAAAATTAAAGGCTAGGGAAGTTAAATGGACTTGTCATCACACTGCTAAATTTGCTAACAGATCAGAGGTCCCATGACTCCCAGGCTAGCACTCTAATAACTATGTCATACTGGAGAGCATATCTGTCAGAGACAAAGCATTAATAAGCGCAGCTATATCATTCTGAAAGAAAATGATAAAAATTGGGAATCTATTATCCATGGTTGAAATCAGGTTCAATGTAGATGAGCAAGGCCCAAATGCCCTACATCATGATATCCTAATTTTGAAAAGCAGACAACCAAAACAATATAAAAATCCTAGCCACAAATATTAATTACCCTATGTGCTATTTTACAAAAGGATTCACTCATTCTTTCAATCTCACTTGCAACCCATTAGCAAATTCTGCTGGTTCCATCTTCAAAATATGTCCAGAATTAAAATAAACACCCCTCATTACTTCTGCCACTATTACCTTGGTCTCCTTACCTATTACCTTTTGCTTATAGATGATTGCTAAAACCTAATAATTAAAACCTTTGCTTTTGCCTTACCCCTTATAGTATATTCTTTCTTAGAAAACATAAATTTCACAAAGGAAAAAGTAAACATCAAGAAAAAGCAGGCCAGGCTCAGTGGCTCACGCATGTAATTCCAGCACTTTGGGAGGCTGAGGTAACAGGATTACCTGAGGCCACAGGTTTGAGAACAGTCTGGGTAACTTGGTCAGACTTTATCTCTACAATAAATCAAAAAATCAGCTGGGCGTGGTGGCCCACACCTGTGGTTCCAGCTACTTGGACGGCTGAGGCGGAAGGACCACCTGAGTCCAGCAGGTCAAGGCTGCGGTGGCTGTGAGCGTGCCATTGCACTCCAGCCTAGGTGACAGAGTGAAACTCTCACTTGAAAAAAAAAAAAATGAAAAAAGCAAAGTATACAATCTTACATTATGCATGCTGTCATCTAATGATCGAGACTAGAGGACAGGAAATGTGTTGTATTTTTTAAACTACAAAAATGACAAAGGTGAGTAAATTTCAGTTTTGCTCCATATCTACAGAAAATGTCTTCCTACTGTTCCAAAAGTTAAAAATTTTAGACTTGCCATTCAAATTCAAAAGCCAATTCAAACAACCCACCTAACATACTACTTAGTATTTTATGAAAGGAAATGAAGATATGAGTCAGCAGTGAACAGAAGATTCAAATTTATTAGCTACAGGTTAACTTAATTTTGCACTATTACATTACATAGAATATATAAAACTGTCAAAACAAGGGTCAATATTTCTTGTCTAAAATATCTTAAATGCGTCAATTATAAAATAATTATAAAGTTTAGTTTGGTAGATTCAGATTAAAGACCAAATTTTAAGATCTTAAGTATTTCTAAGATTAAAAGTGACAACTAAGTAGAGACACTCATATTTGTAAATACAACCATTCTCTAAATTTTGCAAAGATTCAAAATCTCTCATCAAAGAAAAAACGTATTCATTCATTAAATACTTAATAAATATTGTTAAGCAACCAGAATATAGTGAAGAATGAAAGTCACTGCTGTGAAGGAACACGTTCTAGTGTAAAAGAAAATACATTAACAAGTAATTACAAAACAATGTAAGCATTATAACTAAACACAAAAGACTACAGAATCCCATTTTTAAAATGACCAGCTGAATGGGAGCGAAGATGGGAGGGAAAGTGAGGGAGGTATGAGGTAGAGAATATTTGACGTGAGCCTTGATGATAAACAGACATTTTTGCAGATAGAATTGGACAGGAATGAGAGTAAAGATAGAAGGTCTGGCAAATGAAAAGACATGAGGGCAAAATGAACATGGTGCATTCTGGAAAACACAAATAGTTACTTGGTGTGAGAGAAAGGAATAGGAACTTGTGGGAGAGAATATAAAGGTAAAAACATTGGGCCAGATGAAACGAAGGAGTATATATGCAGAGTCATTCATATTCATCTAATGTTTCTTTTTTTTTGTTGGTGAGTCAGAGTTGCTCTGCTGCCCAGGTTGGAGTGCAGTGGTATGCTCATGGTTGCTGCAGCCGCGACCTGCTGGGCTCAAGCGATCCTTCCACCTCAGCCTTCCAAGTAACTGGAAATACAGGCACGCACCACCATACCCGACTAACTTTTTGGTTTATCGTAGAGATGAGGTCTCGCAAAGTTGCCCAGGCTGCTCTCGAACCCTTGGGCTTGGGCAATCCTCTCACCTCGGCTTCCCCAAAATGCTGGGCTTACAGGCATGAGCCACTGTGCCTGGCCATTCATCTAATGTTTCTAATAGTACAGCAAAAAAGAGATGAAAGAGTCTTTAAAGTCTATCCCTTAAAGAACGATCACTTTTTATTTCTTGGATTACTTCTACTGAGCTAAAATAAACTGGCTGGTGGGAACTGAATGCTATAGTCTTAATTCAGTTTAATTCTTCAGCAACTAAGTATTTGAGATAAAGCTAGTATTTTACCCTTCTAATGCAGTCTATTTGATGGCAATGCTTTATAAACAGGTGATAACCAAACATTAAAATAAGCTCATTAGAAATAGGCATTCACTTACATTACTGCTGGGAATGAAAACATGTATAATTCTTTTGGAGACACATTTGGCAATATCTAACACAACTATCCTCCAACCCAACAATTCCATTTCTAGAAATTTACTCTGAAGAGATACTTCTAACAATTACAAAAAAAAGCATGAATAAAGCTATTCATTGAAAGATTGTTTTTAACTGCAAATTCTGAAAATAGTCTTAATGCTCATACATAAGTGTGTTAAAAAAAACTATGGAAGATTCATACAATGGGGAACAATGCAACTATAAAAAAAGAGGAAGCTTTCTATGAGCTGTTATGGAATGGTTTCCAACATAAAGAAGATCTATAGTATGTTATCTTTCATTTAACAAAGAAAAAGATATAATAAACTATATGAGCATCTGCTAATGTGTACTAAAATAAATGTAGGAATGTGAGCTAGAAACGAATGAGATTACCTGCAGAGGGTAAGTGGCAAGAAACAGGGTAGGAAGACTAAGACAATGGGGAAAGAGGTAGATGAAGGGCAAAAGGGAGTGGCACTTCTGAGTGAATTTTTTTGTAAAGTTCTGACATTTAGAACCAGATAAAAGTTTCACATACTTAAAAAAAAAAATTAACATTAGTTGAAGGGAAAAAGAATTAATTTAAATAACTAAAAAACCAGTATTTTGACAGTATACTCCAAGGCTAAAGACAAAAAAAAAAAACCTGTACACAAACATTGAACTCTATTTAGTAAATCTGTTTCTAAAGCACATATTAGTTATTTATCTATTACTGCATGACAAATGACTCTAAAAGTTAGTAAGTTAAAGCAACAAACACTTATTATCTCATCGTTTCTGTGGATAAGGAATCCAGGCATGGCTTAGCTGAGTATCTCTGACTCAAGGTCTCTCACATGGCTATAATCAAGGTGTAAGCTGAGGTTGCTGTCATCCCACTTCTGATTGAGGGTGCATTTGCTTCAAAGGTCACTCAGGTGGCAGGCAGTTGAAACCCCTTAGGCTGCTGATTGGGAACATCAGTTCCTTGTCATATGGGACTCTCCATAGGTCTACTCAAAACATGGAGGCGCCGGGCTCGGTGGCTCAGCCTGTAATCCCCCGCCTTTGGGAGGCTGAGGTGAGTGGAT
>NW_007250023.1:236347-250878 GCF_000164805.1 Carlito syrichta
AAAAAAAAAAAAAAAAAAGTAAATATTCTTTAAAAAACAAACAAACAAACAAACATGGAGGCCAGCTTCCCCCAGAGCAAGAGCTCAAAGAGAGAAAGCAAATGAGGAAAAAGTGAGATGGAAGTCACAATATTTTTGTAATCTAATTTTGGAAATGACATAGCATCACTTTTGTCATATTCTATTTGTTACAAGCAGGTCACGAGATCCAGCCCACACTCATGGAGAGGGTATTATACAATAGCATGAATACCAGGAGGCAGGGATGACTGGGCGTCATTTTAGAAACTGCCTACCGCAGTCTGTCCGTTGGTCCACAATGATTCATGTCTTTATGCTCACCCTTTCCCAAGGGCGGTTTTGCAATTCTGAAACACTTTACATGTATTTTAGGTTTGAGCAAATAAGAAATTAAGACAGTATGGTGGGTTCCATGATTTCCCGAAGAACTCAAATCACTCTATAAAAAAGATACCTGTACATTTTTGTTTATCGCAGCATTGTTCACAATAGCAAGATCATAGAACCAACAATGCTGTCCATCAAAAGAGGACTGGATTTAAAAAAGGTGTTACATATACACAATGGAATATTACGCAGCATAAAAAGGAACAAAATCATGAATTTTGCAGCAACCTGGATGGAATTGGAGTTTATAATACTGAGTGATCACTCACAGAAACAAAGATCTGAGTATCACATGTTCTCACTCATAAGTGGATCTTGAATAACTATCGTAATACTATAAGAAAAGGATTGACAGTGGCGGGAAACTATGGGGGGGCAGGGAGGGGAAGGGAGATAGGATTAACGGTAGTCAATACCTGTTTGGGGATGGTGGGGCACACCTCATCAACAAGGGTACCCGCACAATGCATATTTGTATACCTAACCCTTAACTGTACCCCACAATTTTAAAATAAAAAATATGTTAAAAAAAAGTCAGATTTCTTATTGCCAAAGAAAGGACATATGAATAAGAAAAGAAGGAGGGTTAGCTTTAACCTAGTGGGGTTAGACTGCAATATGAGGTATCATTATTGCCTCATGGATTTTAATATATAAACAGACAGATAGATGGAGAAATATATACATATATTTCATATATATACACATATATTTCTTAGATTTGTTTAGACAATGCAGATGTTAAGACTTCCAGTAGCACTGAGCAGAGTGCTTAGTTCTTGGTTTCTAAATATCAATTTCTAATAAAGCAGTCTCCAAGGAACCAGGATTCTATGGAGAAATGGATGATTCTAGGGCTAAGATACAGAAAATACAGGTGAACCTGGAACAACTTATAGTGTCCAAAAAATGATTGAAGCACATCAAAAGAACAAGGAGCCAATATGAAGAAGTGCCCAGTGGCCAAATCTAGGTCAATTTGAGCAACAAAATAATGATTACAATGGATCACAACTCATAGAATAAAATAAATAACCATTAGTTATACTGATATAAACAACTAGCAAATAAGTGGGAGAGAAAAAACAGGTCTCACATAAAATTCCCATTAATAAGTGTAGAAGAAATGAAAAGTTATCATTTGGCAAAATACCACAGTAACAACTGTAGGATGCAAGAATCATCAATGAATGCTAAAAAGTAGCAGATGAAGGCCAGGTGCGGTGGCTCATGCCTGTAATCTTAGCATTTTGGGAGGCTGAGGTGAGAGGATTGCCTGAGCCCAGGGGTTTGAGACCAACCTGGGCAATTTAGTGAGACTCCAACTCAAAAAAAAAAAAAAAAAAAAAAAAGAAATAGTAACTTTAAAGTGAATAAATTAGGTCAACATCTTTTTAATCAAGTGATCATACGTATTATCACCAGTAATAAAACATAGTGAAATCTTGACATAATGCATGAAAAAAATGCAATAGAATCTTTTTTTAAAAAACATATTATAAAATTGTGGGGTACAGTTAAGGGTTAGGTATACAAATGTGCATTGTTCAGGCACCCTTGTTAATAAGGGATGTATCCCCATCCCTAGACAGATACTGACTACCGTTACCCCACCTCCCTCCCCCTCCCTAACCCCCCCCTAGTTTCCCACCACTGTCAGTCCTTTTTTTTATAGTATTACGGTAGATGTTCAGGGTCCACTGTATGAGTGAGAACATGTGATACTCTGATCTTTGCTTCTGTGAGAGATCACTCAGTATTATAGACTCTAGTTCCATCCAGGTTGCTGCGAAATTCATGATTTTCTTCTTTTTTATGGCTGCGTAGTATTCCATCGTGTATATGTACCATATTTTTAAAATTCAGTCCTCTTTTGGTGGACAGCACGGTTGGTTCCAGGTTCTTGCTATTGTGAACAATGCTGCGATAAACATTCATGTGCAGGTATCTTTTTGATAGAGTGATTTGAGTTCTTCAGGGTATATTCCCAGTAGGGGGACTGCAGGGTCATATGGGAGGTCGATATTTAGAGCTTTTAGGAATCGCCACACTGCTTTCCACAGAGGTTGCACTAGTTTGCACTCCCACCAACAGAGTAGAAGTGTTCTCTTTTCCCCACACCCTCTCGCAACTGTTATATTTTGAGTTATTGATAATGGCCATTCTGACTGGAGTTAGGTGGTATCTCAGTGTGGTTTTGATTTGCATCTCCTTGATGATTAGTGAGGTTGAACATTTCTTCATGTGTCTGTTGGCTACTCGGATGTCTTCCTTTGAGAAGTGTCTGTTCATATCTTTTGCCCACTTTATAATGGGGTTGTTTGTTTTTTTCCTCTCAGCACATTTGGGTTCCTTGTAGATCCAAGATGTTAAGCCTTTGTCGGACCTGGAGTTGGCAAATACTTTTTCCCAGTCTGTAGGCTTTGTCTCCCTGCTCTCTTGATGGTTTCTTTGGCTTTGCAGAAGCTTGTCAGTTTAATGAGGTCCCACCTGTCTATCCTATCTCTTATGGTCTGTGGGTTTCGGGTTTTGTTCAGGAATTCAACACCAGTTCCAATTTCCATAAGGGTATGTCCTGCATTTTCTAAGGTTCTTATGGTTTCAGGTTTTACATTTAGGTCTCTGATCCATTTAGAGTTAATTGCAACAGTATTTTAAAATAAAAAATGTATTAATCATGAAGAAACACTATACTGAAGGGCATAATTACAAATAACTTGACAATATTCTTCAAAATTGTCATGGTCATAAAAGGCAAAGACAGAGGAACTGCTCCAGATTAAAGGGCCTAAGGAAGCCTAACCAAACGCAACGTGGGGAAAAAAAAGGTTAGGATATTTCCAAACGTGAGTCTTTGACATAACCATAGTGAAATTATCAAAACTAAAAAATGAATATTGATAAAATACTATTGACTGCTGTAGAACCTATTAAAATTTGCCAGTTACATCCCTAATGGAAGCATTTACGTTTCTTGGCTCCTATTTTTTGTGCCTTTGACGAGCTGAGTTAAAAGACAGGTTTTCTAAATATAGGTTTAGTGTACCTCCTACTGTGATACAAATTTACATTTTTTATTTATAAGGATAAGTCAAGTTCATTAAATAATTTTAATAAACAATAAATACTTTAAAAAAGGCATTAAATAAGAACTTTTAAATATTAATTCATTATTTTTATATCATGGCATACTATACAAATACTAAAATAATCATTTATAAATATACAGTACAGTAACTGAAGTAATCAAATAAATAAGATTAATTGAAATACAGAATAACACAGAAAGGCATTACTGCATAAAATATAATTATCTCTATAGCAATTCAAACCATTTCAAATGACAGGACTTTTTTTTTTTTTTTTGAGTTGGAGTCTCACTCTGTCACCCAGACTGGAGTGCAGTGGCCACTCCCGACCACCGCAGCCTCGCCTGCTGGGCTCCAGTGATCTGTCCGCCTCAGTCTTCCGAGTAGCTGGAATTACAGGCACGCGCTACCACGCCCCGCTGATTTTTTGATTTATTGTAGAGATGAGGTCTCGCTGCCCAGGCGGGTCTCGAACCCGCGGGCTCAGGCAATCCCCTCACCTCAGCCTCCCAAAGGCGCGGGATTACAGGCTGAGCCACTGAGCACGGGTTTTTTTTTTTTTTTTCAGTGTATTTATTTTCTCCTTGCAATTAATAATATTTAAATGCTTCTCTTGGTTTTCTTTTCTTTTTAAAATAATTTATTTTTTAAAAAATTAACACAATAATTACAGGCCTTTTAAAACCAATGATAGATTGTAGGTTGGGGATGATTTAAATGGGGGAGGATTGGGTACACTTAAAGCCCAGACCAAAAACTATTTGTACCCTCTGAAGCTATTAAAATAAA
This sequence comes from Carlito syrichta, assembly GCF_000164805.1. Classification (NCBI taxonomy): domain Eukaryota; kingdom Metazoa; phylum Chordata; class Mammalia; order Primates; family Tarsiidae; genus Carlito; species Carlito syrichta. The sequence continues at coordinate 240,634 of NW_007250023.1, forward strand.
GAAGCCAGGCTCGGTGGCTCAGCCTGTAATCCCGTGCTTTGGAAGGCTGAGGTGAGTGGATTGCCTGAGCCAGCGGGTTCGAGACCTGCCTGGGCAACCTGGCGAGACCTCATCTCTACAATAAATCAAAAAATCAGCCGGGCGTGGTAGCGCATGTCTGTAATTCCGGCTACTTGGAAGGCTGAGGCGGAAGGATCACCGGAGCCCAGCAGGTCGAGGCTGCGGTGGCCAGAAGCGGCCACTGCACTCCAGTCTGGGCGACAGAGTGAGACTCCAACTCAAAAAATAAAAATAAATAAATAAATAAATAAATAAAGAAAAGGGGAAAAAAGCATTTCACTTTCAGAGAAGGAATGTAGTTGGTGAAAAGAGGGAGATGAAAGGAGTAGGAATGTAAGAATATGCTGGTGAGGCTGAACAAGAAAAGGAGAAAAGAGAGATAAGTAGAAAGAAAAGAAGACATGCAAAATATATAGTTAAGAAGCCTTTGACTTTTCCTGAATCCTTTCCACAGAACATCTTTACAACATGTCACTGACATTAGAATCTTCCCTTGTGCTTCAGGGAATCTCACTTTTTTCAGATAAATAAATATAACAGAAAGACTCGAAGCAGAAAGTTAAATCCTGGAGCTAAGTAGCTACCTACTTAGCATGCGCCACAGCCTTGGGTTAACTGAAATTTCCTTATCCTTATCAGAAAATACAAATACGTCAGAACTTTATATTTTTTCTGAAGGTTATATATATTGTCTGAAAAAAATTCTTTCCACCATCCTTGATTGATCTCATAAGAACATTAGGCTTTTTGTATTTTTGGTCTGTATCACAGGCTCCTCTCCCTGCTTATAACAGAGACAGGGGAATGGAGAGATCTACATGAACATCTTGGACTTCCACCTGAGACTTCCATCTTTCCTAGGAAGAAACAAGTCATTTTTTATACTTTAAGGGGTAGAGTTACCACCATCTTAGATACAGTCCCATTCCCTACATCAATGTGGAAAACATCCTGATATGAAGAAAAGAAAAGCCATCTCTTCTGTCAAAATATGGATCTAGGTAACAGTCTTGGAAATGATTGAAAATCATGTCCCATAAAGAATTAGACTTGACAAGGCTGGGTGTGGTGGCTCAAGCCTGTAATCCCAGCACTTTGGGAGGCCGAAGCAAGAGGACTGCCTGAGCCCAGGGGTTTGAGACCAGCCTGGGCAATTTGGTGATACCTCGTCTCTACAATAAATCAAAAAATTAGCTGGGCGTTGTGGTGTGTGCCTGTAGTTCCAGCTATTAAAAGGATGGCCTGAGCCCAGCAGGTCGAGGCTGCGGTGGCCCTGAGTGCGCCATTCATTGCACAGAGAGAATATCTGAATGAAGATGCATGTATATATAGATTTATTATATTTGATGTACACAATTACATATAGATTTACACAGATTTTCACCTTGAAACAGTAAATGACTTCTGTTTTACAGAGGTACAGAAACTAAAAAAATTTCAGAAAAGATACCCACATCAAGATTATTTACAATTTAAAAATTTGCCACCTTCAAATTATTAATTTGTTGTTAGAAATATTAAAACGCCAGGCTCGGTGGCTCAGCCTGTAATCCTGCGCTTTGGGAGGCCAAGGTGAGTGGATTGCCTGAGCCCGCGGGTTCGAGACCCGCCTGGGCAGGCGAAACCTCATCTCTACAATAAATCAAAAATTAGCCGGGCATGGTAGTGCGCGCCTGTAGTTCCAGCTACTTGGAAGGCTGAGGCGGAAGGATTGCCGGAGCCCAGCAGGTCGAGGCTGCGGTGACCGGGAGCGGCCACTGCACTCCAGTCTGGGCGACAGAGTGAGACTCCAACTCAAAAAAAAAAAAAAAAAAAAAAAAGAAATATTAAAACAGATTTAACAGTGTAAATAAAAATTTAAAAAAAATCAATAAAGTTTCTGCCCCACCTCCCACTGCAGCAAAATACAGAAAAGAAAGCCAACGTATTCTATCTGGTTTGATAAAAAGATATTTAGAGTTTATTAAGAGAGACAGCCATAATTCAAGTTTAGAAGACATAGATTAAAAAACCTAATCATAACTTGATACATCTGTAGCATTCCTGTTTATGGCTGTACCAAGCACACCACTGTTCAAAAAGAACCGTATCAACAAACTGCAGAATTTTGTTCACCCTTTTATAATTCACTTATTGATAAACTAGTTTTTTTTAAGTTAAATCATCACTCAGAAAAGAAGGAGTAATTTCAATTTTCTGTCTGTATTAGAGATTTTTAACATACCATATCTTCTATGAGGTCAATAAAATGGCTTTCCCTGTAAGAAAATTTGCAATGTGGGAATATTGCCAGCAAAAGGGCCAATGAAGTAGAGCAACAGATTATCTTAATACATTAAAATCATCTGTGAGATTCAAAATACTAAGAATATGAGGGGGAGCTTTATCTAAAACATATTGTTCTTATCCATATGAAAAAGTTCAACTGAATTCTTCCACCCAACTTCAAACTGTATTTTATTATTTAAACTATGTTAAAGTGCATTGTACAGGTGATGTGACTTTTCACTGTGGAATTAAGTGGTAACTCTTGACAAAGCAGTTATTATCATGAGATAATTGACCCTACTTGAGAGTTAAGCATCCCGAGGCAAAGTTGAGTGTACTTAATCCTGGCAGGTTAATTATCTAGTGATTATGGAGCCTTGAAAGGTATTACTCTTAAGAACCATTTGCAAAATGACACTATTCAAAAAAAGTCTTAATTGAATAAAAATGAAAAACAATAAGAATAATCAAGTTCCTTACCCATCTATTGCTAGATAATGACTACAAAGCAGCTTGCATTAGCAGGCATCAATGGATGTAATTACCTGCATGTAGAATGCCCTTTATTAAACTAACTTCATGTGAGTGTAGCTAACAAATTATTGCTAAAGGGAAATGTTTCAAACTTTGAAGATGTCAGAAACAAATTAAAAATACAATATAAAAGAGTTTATATACTAGAGTAGTTTCAAAACTGCTTTAACAACGATAACCAAGCAATTCAAATGTGTAACTTAAAAGCACAAAAGCAATGTGAAAGGCTACCAAAGATTTTTAATTAAGGAAATAGAAATTTGTCTCCATGAATGCATGGATAAATCTGAATCTTGGATAAAAGTTAACCCTGCAAAAAATAAATAAAAAGCCCACAACAACCAACCAAACACACTAAGATGCCACGTCATGCCCATCAGGATGGCTGTTATTTTTAAATGTGAAATGAGTGTTGGTGAAGGTGTGGAGAAATTGAAACCTTTGTGTATTGATGGTGGGAATGTAAAATGGTGCAGCTGCTGCAGAAAACAATTTGTTGGTTCCTCAAAAAGTGAAACACAGAATTGTCACACAATCCAACAATTCCACATCTAGGCATGTACCCAAAAGAACTGAAAGCAGGAACTCAAACAGATATTCATAAACTAACATTCACGGCAACATTATTCATAATAACCCAAAGTGGAAACAAAATCAAGTATCTATCAAAAGATGAATGGATAAAACAATTCCACACATATATACAATGAACTATTCAGGCTTAAAAAGATGAAACTCTGATAACATGCTATGACATGGATGAAGCTCGAAAACATGCTAAGTAAATAAGCCATTCACATCAGAAAACTATTGTATGATTCTACTACTTGTATGAGGCGCCTACAATAAGCAAATTCATACAGACAAGAGGTAAAACAGTGTTATGAGGGGCCAGGAGAGAGAGAAGAAAAAGAGAAGGGGAACTTACTGTTTAATGGGTACAAAGCTTGTACTTGGGATGATAAAAAAAAGTTCTGGAAACGAACAGTGGTGATGACTGCACATCGCCGTGGATGCACTTAATGCCTATGAATTGTACATTTAAAATGGTTGAAATATTAAATTTTATATTACAAATATTTTTTTTTTTACCAGAATTAAAAAGAAATAAATATCTTTTAGCAATCATTCTCTGGTATATCACAAGAATATAGCAATGGTATTCCTGTGGATACTTCTACTTTTTTCTCAGGACATGTCCAACCAAGTATTTTCAGGTATTTATTGGAGAAGTATATCATTTTCCTTGGACTAATTAAACAAAAAATGAATAGTGGGGTGAGAAATGGGAAAAATCCACCCTGAAAAGAGCTACACTAATAATAATAATAATAATAATAATAAAGTACTACTTAAAATTAATGTCAATAACTTTATAACTTTTAAAAAATAAAAAATAAATTTAATGTCAGACATTTTTTTCAGATTTCAGAACAATGGTTTTGTTGATTTATAATAAAATTTGTCAGTATTATTCAATATTAGAATGTGGGAAAATGAATCATTAGTTTTATAACACTTTTAAACTATCAGAAAAAAATGTAAAAGATTATCTAGTCTTTCCACGTAAATCTCCCCATTTTGCAGATGAGGATATTGAAGAAACAGTAACTGATAAATAAATCAGAAAGGTGTGCTCACTTCAGGAGCACATATACTAAAACTGGAACGATACAGAGAAGATCAGCATGGCCTCTGCACAAGGATGACACACAAATGTGTGAAGCATTTCATGGTTTTTTTTTTTAAATCAGAAAGGTGATTAAATTAAGGGAACAAAAAATATCCTTCATAATCTAAACATTTTATTTGAATATATAAAGATACATCATTTGCTAATCTTTAAAATAGGGTCAAGACTTTTGAGCATGTGTCTACTGACAAACATTCTAGAGTATTTTTTATAGAACCAAATTCATAATTCATAGCTTATGAATTCTAGTTTCAATTTTTTTCTTTTTTTTCCTCATTATGTCACCCAGGATGGAGTGCAAAGGCAAAATCACAGCTCACTACAGCCTCAAGCTCCTGGGCTCAGGTGATCCTTCTGCCTCAGCATCCTGAGTATCCAGGACTACAGGCACTTGCTACCACACCTTCCTCATTTTTTTATTATTTTGTAGAGATGAGGTCTCACTATGTTGCCCAGGTTGGTCTTGAACTCCCTGGGCTCAAGCATTCCTCTCACCTAGGCCTCCTAAATTGCTGGAATTATAGGCATGAGTCACTCTGCCTCACCCAGTAATGTATTTTTTTAACAACTTTAATGAGGTATAAATGATGTACAATAATCTGCAGAAATGAATAGCGCATAATTAGATAAGTTCTGACATGTGTATAAAATCCTGCAAGCACAACCACAATAAGAACACATCCATTAATTCTAAAAGTTTCCTCATGCCTGTTTGTGATCATTGCCTCATAGCACACTCCTGCCCCAGTCAACAATGATCACTTTCTGTCACTATAAGTTAGTCTGCATTTTCTGTAATTTAATATAAATGAACTCATACAGAATGTACTTTTGTTTAGGATCTTTCACTCAGCATAAGTATTCTGAGAATGACCCATGTTGTTGGTTCATTTCTTATCAATAGTTTGTTTCTTTTACAGTTTAGTAGTATACTATTCTATGGATTACTGTAATTTGTTTATCCAGTTATTAGATGGTAGATATTTGGGTTGTTTTCAGACTTTGGTTATTACAATAAAGCTGCCATGAATATGTGTGTATCTCTATATAGGCATATGCTTTCATTTCTTTTGTGTGAATACCTAGTAGTGGGATAGCTAGGCCACATGATGTATCTAACTGTAAGAAACAGGAGCCAGGCACGGTGGCTCATGCCTGTAATCCCAGCACTTTGGGAGGCAGATGTAAGAGGATTGCCTGAGCCCACAAGTTTGAGACCAACCTGGGGAACTTGGGGAGACCTCGTCTCTACAATAAATCAAAAAATTAGTTGAGTGTGGTGGGACACACCTATAGTTCCAGCTACTTAGAAGGCTGAGGCTGAAGGATTGCCTGAGCCCTGCAGATTGAGGAAGCGGTGGCTGTGAGGGTGCCACTGCACTCCAGCCTGGGTGACAGAGTAAGACTGACTGGGGGAGGGGGGGAGGGAAAGAAACAGAAAAACCATTTTCCAAACTAGCTGCATCATTTACATTCTACCAGCTCCATGGATCCTTACCCCTACTTGGTATAGTCACACTTCTAATTTTGCTTTGAAATTTGCTTTTCTGGATATGGGTATTTATTTGCTCCAGAATGATTTGTTAAAAACATTATTCTTTTTCCATGAAATTGCCTCTGAAACTTTGCTGAAAATCAATTGTAGGTCTATTTCTGGATTTTCCCTTCTGTTCTGTGGACTATATGTCTATCTTTACACTAATGCCACATTGTCTTGATTATTATAGCTTTATAATAAGCCTTGAAATCATATAATTTGATTTAGTTCTTTTTTTAAATCCAAGTTTGTTTGGCTATTCTAGTCCAGTGCTTTTCCATATAAATTTTAGAACCAGTTTTTTGACTTCTACAAACAAATCTGCTGAGATTTTGATCGAATTAAGTCAAAACTATAAACATTTTGAATATAACTGATAGTTCCAATCCATGAATATAATATATTTCTCCTTTGGGTCTTCTCAAATTTTTTTCAACAATGTTTTATAATGTTCAGTATATACATCTTTGGTCAGGTTTATCCCAAAGGATGTAATATTTTTGATGGAATTAGAGATAGTATTTTAAAATTTCAACTTGATTGTTTTCTGCTAATATAGTACCAGTTGGGTTTTTGAAAATTTTTTTTCTGTATCTTGGAATCTTGATAAATCACTTTTAGTTCTAACAATTTTTTGAAGATTACATCAGATTTTCTAAAAAGATCATCATGGTGTTTGATAACAGAGACAGTTTTAGTTCTTCCATTCTGATCTGGATGTTTTGTATGCTGTATTAGCACTGGCTGGAACCTCTAGTACAATGTTGAACAGAAGTGGAGAGAGTGAATATCCTTGATTTGTTTCTCATCTCAGGGAAAACATTCAATCTTTCACCATTCATTATGAGGCTAGTTATACATTTTTGGTGGATATTCTCTATTGATTTGACGTTCCCTTCTACTCCCAGTGTTCCGAGAGCTTTAGACAACAATGGATGTTGGGTTTTGTCAACAACTTTTTTTTATGTCTATTAATCATATGGTTTTTCTTTTTTTAGTTTCAATACAGTGAATGATATTGATGGATTTTTGAATGTTAAATCACTTCTACTCTCCCAGTTATGATAAATTATTGTTTTTATATGTTGTTGCTAAAATATTTTAAGATTTTTGCATCTATGCTTATGAGGGATATAGGTCTATAGTTTTTTATTCCTGGAATACTTTGGTTTTAGTGTCAAGGTAACGCTGACCTCATGGAATAAGTTGGTTAGTGTTACTCCCTCGTCAATTTTCTGGGACAGTTTGTGTAGAACTGATATGATGCCTTTCTTAAGTGTGTGTTATAATTTAATGCTGAAGCAATCTGGTCTTTCAGTTTTCTTTGCAGGAATTGTTTTAACTATAAATTCAATTATTTAATAGATAACTTAAACAGCCCTTTTTTGGTTCTTCATGAGTATGCTTTAGTACTTTGTGTCTTTCACAGAATTTATTCATTTCATAAAGGTTGTCAAATATATTAGAATAACATTGACAGGAGGGACCAAAACAGCTAGTCTAGAGCTAGTTTTGCTTCACTAATGGGACAAAATCCTTTGAATACTCCATTTGAAGCCCTATGAATTACGAAGTTATCCACTCTGGCAGGTAAAAGAGGAATGGTTACAGGTCCCCATGCCCTTTCTTAGGTTTTTTTCTCTCTAATCTTTTCAGGTGGTTCTTTTTTGCAGTCTTCATTAGTTTCTTCACAAATATGCACTGACCTGAATTCAACCGAAGACTGGGTGAGACTCTCTGCAAATGTCCTCTATTCTGTTTATTCAGCTCTTTCTTCTATGGTACTTAAAATTTGCAAACACTAGCTGTCTTAGACTTCCTGAACTTCTAACTATATCTTCACATTTAAAGAGACTACAAGTCTCTACTTAATTGTCTCCAAGCAGTTAGCTGGGCAATCATCAGGTTTATCTCATTTAATTCTTGTCTCACAGGTATCCCTGATCATTGCCCATGAAGAAATAGTCTTGGTGCTCCTATTCAACACAGTATTTGAAGTTCTACCCAGAGCACTCAGGCAAGACCAAGAAATAAAGGATATCCAAATTGGAAAAGAAGAGATCAAACTATCCCTGCGAGCTGATGATATGCTCTTATACCTAGAGAATCCTGAAGACTCCTCCAAAAGACTCCTGGATTTGATAACTTGATAAATGAAGTCAGTAAAGCTTCAAGATACAAAATCAACACACACAGATCAGTAGCACTGCTACATACTAATAGCAACCAAGCTGAGAATCAAATAAAAAACTCAATTTCATTTACAGTACCAGTCAAAAAGCTAAAATACCTAGGAATATATTTAACCAAGGAGGTGAAGAATCTCTACAAGGAGAACTACAAAACACTGATGAAAAAAATTGTAGCTAGGCGCAATGGCTCACACCTGTAATCCCAGCACTTTGGGAGGCAGAGGAAAGAGGATTCCCTGAGCCCAAGGGTTCAAGACCAGCCTGGGCAATATGGCAAGACCTCATTTCTACAATTAAAAAAAAAATTAGCTGGGCATGGTGGCACACACCTGCAGTTCCAGTTACTTGGAAGGCTGAAGTGGAAGGATTGCCAGAGTCCAGCAGGTTGAGGTTACAGTGGCAGTGAGCACGCCACTGCACTCCAGCCTGGGCAACAGAGTGAGACTCTGGCTAAAAAAAAAAAAAAAAATTGCAGAGGACACAAACAAATGAATAAACATCCCATGTTCATGAATTGGAAGAATCAACATTGTCAAAATGACCATATTACCCAAAGCAGTCTACAGATTCAACCCAAACCCTATCAAACTACCAATGTAATTTTTCACAGAATTAGAAAAAAAAAATCCTAAAATTCATGTGGAACAACAACAAAAAAAAGAGCCAGAATAGCAAACATAATCCTAAGCTAAAAGGAACAAAGCTGGAGGCATCATATAACCTGACTTCAAATTATACTACAAGGCTGTCACAACCAAAACAGCATGGTACTAGTACAGTAGACATATGAACCAATGGAACAGAATAGAGAATCCAGAAATAAACCCAAATACCTACAACCAACTGTTCTTTGACAAAGTAGAGAAAAATGTATCTGGGGAAAGGGCATCCTATTCAGATAATAGTGCTGGGAAAATTGGATAGCTAAATGTAGAAAAATGAAACTTGATCCCTATCTCTCCCTACATACAAAAATTAAGTCAAGATGGGATTAAAGTTACATGTCTGTCCTGAAACCATAAAAATCCTTGAACAAAATCTAGGAAAAACATTTCGGACATTGGCCTAGACAAAGAATTTCTGGCTAAAAGCCCCAAAATAAATGCAACTAAAACAAAAATAAATAAGTAGGACTTAATTAAACTGAAAAGCTTCTGCACAGCAAATGAAATAATCAACACAGCAAACAGGCAACGAACAGAATGGGAGAAGATATTTGCAAACTATACATCTGACAAAGAACTAATATCCAGAATCTACAAAGAACTCAAACAAATCAGCAGGAAAGAACCAAATAACCTCATTAAAAAGTAGAAAAATAACATGAACAGACATCTTAAAAGAAGATATACAACCGGCCAACAAATGCATGACAAAAAAAGCTCAACATCACTATTCGTCAGGGAAATGCAAATTAAAAGCACAACGAGATACCATCTTATAACTAGTCTGAATGGCCATTAAAAAATCAAAAACAATAGATGTTGGCATGGATGCAGTGAAAAGGGAATGCTTATACACTGTTGGTGGGACTGTAAATTAGCATAACCTCTATGAAAATCAGGATATTTCTGAAAGAACTAAAAGTAGATACACCATTTGATCCAGCAATCTCACTACTAGGTATGTACCCAAAAGAACAAAGGTCGTAATATAAAAAAGACACTTGCATTCACATGAACTTTTGGAAGCTGAGGCAAGAGGATTGCCTGAGCCCAGGGTTCGAGACCAGCCTGGGCAACATGGCAAGACCTCATCTCTACAATAAATAAAAAAATTAACCAGGCACAGTGGTGCGTACCTGTAGTTCTAGCTAACTGGAAGGCTGAGATGGAAGGATCGCTTCAGCCCCACAGGTTGAGGCTGCAGTGGCCTTGAGAGTGTGCCACTGCACTCCAGCCCAGGCAGTGAGACTCCAACTCAAAATAAAAATGGATGCTATCATAAAAGTTTTTTTTTTT
>NW_007250023.1:250898-256974 GCF_000164805.1 Carlito syrichta
CTGGGCTCCGGCGATCCTTCCGCCTCAGCCTTCTGAGTAGCCGGAATTACAGGCGCGTGCTACCACGCCCGGCTAATTTTTTTGATTTATTGTAGAGATGAGGTCTCGCCCACCCGGGCGGGTCTCGAACCCGCGGGCTCAGGCAATCCACTCACCTCGGCCTCCCAAAGGCACGGGACTACAGGCTGAGCCACCGAGACCGGCTATCACAAAAGTTTTAAATCATCATTACTAGTATACAGTCCTCTAAGAAAGGGAAGGTGACATCAGGAAAAAATAAGGATCAAGTGTGATTAGTTTTAGCTAAATGTTAACATTTTGAAAATTTATACTAAACACAGTAGCTTTACTTTTTGGTGAAGGAGGAGATAAAACATGCCTACATATATTCCCTGAGAAATCTACTTTACTCTTCATAGCATTTTAGAAATAAAATCTCCATATTTTTTGGGGGAACTGAAGATAATTTATTATTATTATAGTATTCAAGGAGAAGAACAATGGGGTGATCAAAGACATAAATTACTTGATTTTTATAATCAAATATGGTAAATTTTTACTATTACTATTAAATTTCATCACTTAACTGATATTTGCAGTCCACTAACATTTTCAAAAATCTGATTTTGACATTCAACTTACCTGCTATTAATTAAGGTGTTACATTATTTGTATTTGTATAATATGCAAATATAGTTTTATCTAAATCACTAGTAGTCTACTTGAGCAAAGTCCAGGGTAATCTCTGAGACATACCACTAGAAATCTATTTATTTATGGGTTGTCCTTTTGAGACTAGTTCAATAAAATATCAAATATATCTAATTGTCCTGTAGTCAATATTTATTATTCTATGATCCATATAATGATAGATCTTCTCAAATATACTATGTATTCACTGCTTATTGGTCTTCTGTAATAGGTACTACATAAATATCTGTTGAAATAAATTCAAATGAACAATAATCACACCAAAAGAGAAAAGTTTTCTTGATATGACTTATAGACATGTAGCAGCTTGTAGTTTACCAATTCCTCTTCTAAGTAGGGGAAAATAATTCTTTTAATAGTCTATATTATGCTCTAGCTGGGCATAGTGGCTCAAGCCTGTAATCCCAGCTCCTTGGGAGGCTGAGGCGAGAGAATTGTATGAGTCCAGGGTTTGAGACCAGCCTGGGCAACTAGGTGAGACTTCATCTCTACAATAAATAAAAAATTACTCGGCTATGGTGGTATGTGCCTATAATTCCAGCTACTTGGAAGGTTGAGGTGAAAGGATCACCTGAGCCCAGGAGATTGAGGCTGCGGTGGCCGTGAGCAAGCCACTGCATTCCAGCCTTGGCGACAGTGAGACTCTGACTGAAAAAAACCCAAAAAGCAGAAAAGAAAAAAACCTGCATTATGCTCTAATCAAACTAAGTTAACTGGTTTGTAGAATCAACCTTTCTATAAAAAAAAATTGTGGTTAAACTATACATAAAATAAAATTTACTATGTTAACCATTTAAAATATTTGATTCAGTGGCACTAAGTACATTCACTATGTGGTGCGGCTATCACCACTATCCATTCCCAGAACTTTTTCATCATCCCAAACAAGCTCTGTACCTATTACACAATAATGCCCTATTGGGCCCCACCCCATACCCCAGCTCCTGGTAATTACTACTCTACTGTGTCTTCATGTGTTAGCCTATTCTAGGTTCCTCATATAAGTGGAATTTGTGTAAGAAAGTCCAGCGGTTGTTTGGTGTGTCTGGCCTATTTTACTTAACATAATGTTTTCACGAGTCATCCATGTTGTAGCATATATCAGCATTTTATTTATTTAAGGCTGAATGATATTACACTGTACATATCCATAAAATTTTATTTATCTGTTTATGGTCATTTGATTTGTTTCTATTACTGCCTATTGTGAATAATGCTGCTATGAACAAAGGTGTATGACTGTCTGAGTCCTTGCTTTCAGTTATCTAGGGTATATACCTAGAAGTAGAATTACAGGATCATATAGTGATAATTCTAACTTCTTGAGGAACTACCAAATTGCCTTCCATAGCAACTGTATCATTTTATATTCCAATCATTAATACACAAGGGTTTCTATTTCTCCACATTGTCACCAATACTTGCTATTTTCCTTTTTTTTGGATAAACGGCCACTCTAATGGTGTGAAGTGGTATCTAATTTTGGTTTTGATTTGCACTTCTCTACTATTATTATGCTGAGCATCTTTTCATGTGTTTATTGGTCATTTGTATATCTTTTTTAGACAAAAGTTTATTTCTTTTGATCATTATTGAATTGGCTCATTGGTTTTCTTGCTGTCATTGAGTTATATATTCTGAATATGAATCCCTTATCAGATATATGATTTGGAAATATTATCCCCCATTCAATAGGATGTCTTTAGACTTTTTTTTGGAGCTGGGGTCTCAGTTTGTCACCCAGACTTGAGTGCAATGGCATGATTATGGCTTACCGCAGAGCCATAGAAATGTACAGTAAAAAGGGTGAATCTTTTATTTTTTGAGCTGGAGTCTCACTCCTGTCGCCCAGGTTAGAGTGCAGTGGCACACTCATGGTCACCGCATCCTCGACCTGCTGGACTTAGGAGAGCCTTCCGCCTCAGCCTTCCAAGTAGCGGGAACTACAGGTGCACACCACCACACTCTGCTAGATTTTGTGATTTATTGTAGAGACAAGGTATCACCAAATTGCCCAGGCTGGTCTCAAACCCTTGGGCTCAGGCAGTCTTCTCACCTCAGCCCCCCAAAGCACTGGGATTACAGGCTGAGCTACTGCACCCGGCCAAAAAGGATGAATCTTACTATACATAAATGAAATTGTGTTGTGCAACTTTCAAGGATATTTATGCAAAAATTTAGGTTTTTATTTATAGATTCTAAACATATACACAGATCAGAAACAAAAAAAATTTCAGACAGGTTCTTTTTAAAAGAAACAGAACTCACCGTCTCGTTTCCAAAAAGTATGTCAACATAAGGCATAACTTTCATCAATGATTCCTTGTAGAACTGGCTAATAAATGGTGCAGACAGATTCAAAGTAAAAATCCTGTTGTTTTCAGAAGCATGATGAGCCACTTTTAATACAGACTCTGGAGAAACTGTAAGAAAAAAGCCCTGAATAAAGAAAAAAGGAGGAAAAATTAAAAATGCCATCCCCACAGAGTTACTCTCAGTGAGAATAAAATAAATTTATACAAAACACAAAGCCTGTATAAAATACAATTATAAGATGCAAGGCAGAAAATTGCAGCATTTAACTAGGAGAAAATTTGATCATATGAATATTATATGCTTGATACATGTCATTACTTCAGAGAATAAAACAATATTCATTTCATATTAGATTTATATGTACAATCTTAAAATAATTCTGATAATCTATGAAAAAAAATTTGAAAGATATCATTCCAGACAGTAATTACATTTAGAGAAATTATACTAGAAAGGCAGACTGAATCCTTCTAGTTTCTTATAAACAGTTTGGATTTTTTTTTTTGAGGTTGGTCTCAAACTTCTGGGCTCATGCAATCCTCCCACTTCAGTCTTTCGAGTAGCTGGTATTACAGGTGCCTATCACTGCACCTACTTAGCGTGGATTCTTATAAGTAACTTCAAAGTCATCTGTTTATTAAGATAATAATTTGTTACTGTAAGAAATAGTTAAATTGGATTTTTGAGGAAAATGCTGAATTAGTATTTTCAAATAATGAGAAAATAGTTCAGAAATGCAATAGAAAAATATTTTAATTAAAATTTCATATCAGGAAAGCTATGTTTAAAAATGCTATTTATTTACACCCTAGTATTAATATACATCTTATTAAAATATATTTATGCTTTCTAGATGAAAGTATAAGCAAAGACATAGATGTGTATATAGGAAATTAATTTGGATGGTGCATAAATGTGCAAAAGAATATACAAACAGCAAAATACAAACATGAATAGCCTTGAGTGGCAAGGTGGAAGCCTACTTGGTAGGCAACGTGGGAGTGGGGTAGATATGGATCATGTGTAATGAAGATTTCCTCAAAAAAAGGAATAATAAGCTTATAGGAAAATTTAAAGGAAAGTTAATCTGGACAGAAACAATTCAGTCACAGTTAGTAAATGTCTGCATTTGACTGTATAAAAGAAAATCATACTGGGAGTACTATGTATAGGATGTAGCAACTGTTTAAGATGTAAAAGGAAAAGGAAAAAGAGTCAAAAGATGACTGAGATTTTGAATCTGGTTCTACCACTAACAGAAATAGAAAAATCCAGAATAAGATCTGGCCTGGATGGTAAAGAAAGACTGGTTGTAGTTATACTACAGTTAAGGTATTAAAGGATTTCCAAATATCTACCAATAAGTTGGACTCAGAAGAAAGTCTATGGAAGAAGGTGACAGTAAAAGCAGGATTGTAATTACCAAAGAAGAGAACAAAAGAAGAAGACAAAAGACAGAACAGAGAACAACAAAACTTAAAGGACAGAGGGAAAAAATAAATAAAGGGGAGAACAAAAGGAAGGCAAATGAGAAGAGAAGGAGTGATGAGAGAGAAATCAAGGGAAATCTCGAGGCTTTATATATCTAATTTGTGATGGAGCTCAATGCTATGGGGAAGAAGAGAAAGGAAGGACTGAGCAAAAGTCACTGGATTTGATGATTAGGAGAAAGCACTTAATATGAAGGTTAAAAGCAGTTGTTAAAGAAGGAATGGTGAGACAATAAGGGCAAGGATAATAAATCATTTTGGTAGCATTTTCAGTGATGATAATAAAATCATCTGAAAATCAATGAGCATTTCTTGTGTTCCAGGCACTGTACTAGAAGCTTTACATATAGTGATTCAGTTATTGTTTTTTTCCTTACATCAAACTTGTGAAGAGGACACTGCTATTAGTTTCATTTTATAAATAAAACAAGATAGAGAAGTTAGGAAATGTTCCCCAGGACATACAATTTACATGTGATGGAACCTGAATTCAAATGACTTTTGAGTACATAATAGGGTAAAAAGGGCAGAAAGCCTTTTTTTTTTTTTTTGGTAGAGGAGGAGGGAATGAGAAGGCTGTATTTAAGGACAGGGAAAAGGTCATGGAGGGTGGTTCATGCTTGGGAGAATGGGGCAGGAGGATTGCTTGAGGCTAGGAGTTAAAGACCACCTTGGGCAACACAGCAAGATCCTGTTTCTCAAAAAAAAAAACAACAACAACAAACAAACAAACAAAAATATATAATATATATATATATATATTTTAAATTGGCTGTAAATAGTGGAGTGTGCCTGTGGTTCTAACTACTCAAGAAGCTAAGGTAGGAGAGTCACTTGTCCAGGAGTTTAAGGTTATAAAGAGCTATGATTTCACCACTGTAATCTAGCTTGGGTGACAAAATGAAACCTCATATCTTAAAAAAAAAAAGGATAGGGAAAGTTTCAGCATTTTTGCTTTTCAAATAAGATCTAGTGGAGAAACAGAAGAGTGAAGAGGCAAGGGATGGAGGATAATTAGCACAAACAACCAGAGGAAGTGGGGGCACTGGAAGGTAGAAGGGAAGAACTAGTTTGAAAATGAAGAAACAACCTTGAAAGCATAAAAAAAATTCTTTAAAAAGTTACGAATGTGCTATTGAGATATTCGCTTACAATTGAAAGACTAACCATTTCCATCATGCAAAATCTGAAAAGCTTAAAAAGGAAAAAAAAAAAAAAAGAAGATATTTTTTCTATTTTCAAATTTCAAATAGAATACTGTAAGAATACAAAAAGAATTAATTTTGTGACAGGGGTCATGTGTATCGGAACCCATTTCTGAAGGGTTTATTGACCTTATACATTCTGAGATTAAGAGAGAATTTTATTTTATTTTCTATTTTTATTTTTATTTTTGAGTTGGCGTCTCACTCTGTCGCCCAGGCTGGAGTCCAGGGGCACATTCACGGCCACCCCAGCGTCGACTTGCTGGGCTCCGGCGATCCTTCCGCCTCTGCCTTCCAAGTAGCTGAAACTACAGGCGCGCACTACCACACCGGGCTAATTTTTTTTTTTTTTTT
>NW_007250023.1:257022-311030 GCF_000164805.1 Carlito syrichta
ATTGTAGAGATGAGGTCTTGCCAAGTTGCCCAGGTGGGTCTTGAACCCGAGGGCTCAGGCAATCCACTCACCACAGCCTCCTAAGGTGAGGGATTATAGGCTGAGCCACTGTGCCCGGCTAAAATAAAATTTTATACTATAATTTTGTCTGGGCTCAGAACTCAACACCCCAATATATGATCCCCTGGCAATTGAGATAACTGCAGAAGCAAGAAGGTCATTCTAACCTCCCCTCACCTTTATGTGTGAGAGTTGGCCATAAAGGAATTCTCTGGCCGACCTCACCAGAACACAGGTCATAAAACTTTTAATCAAAAGGGGTCCTGCTCTATACCTGAAGGCCAAGAACAGCCTAAACAGAAAGTACTTGCTGGGTTTTACCCCACCTCCCACCCAGTTAATTACAATTAGTTCATACCTTTTTAGTCCAATCGTGTTTCTCCACAACTATTAACTTTTTTCATCAGACTTAGCATTAAAATACGGTTTTCGCTGGGTTTTTGGTCTTAATTTCTGAAGGCTCCTGTGTCATGTGAAATGTTGTTCAATTAATTTATTACGCTTTTATCTTGTTAATTTCTTTGGTTACAGGGATGTCAGCCATGATCCTCTCGATGGATAAGGAAAGGATATTACTTTTTCTTTTTTTTTTTTTGAGTCGGATTCTCACTCCGTCGCCCAGACTGGAGTGCAGTGGCCGCTCCCGGCCACCGCAGCCTTGACCTGCTGGGCTTCGGCGATCTTTCCGCCTCAGCCTTCCAAGTAGCTGGAACTACAGGCGCGCGCTACCACGCCCGGCTAATATTTTGATTTATTGTAGAGATGAGGTCTAGCCAAGTTGCCCAGGTGGGTCTCGAACCCGCGGGCTCAGACAATCCACTCATCTCGGCCTCCCAAAGCGCTGGGATTATAGGCTGAACCACCGAGCCCTGACAAGATACGACTTTTTCTCCGCTACAATTGTCTCATCACCCTAAAAGTATTGCTCCTAAAATTCTAACAACAATTTTTTTATTATAATAGCAATATTTCCTCATTTGAAAATTCCAACCCATTAATTTTTTACTTATATTCAATTGTTCTAAAATGCAACAAATCTTAGTCTTAGTTATCATTTTTTTTTTTTTTTAATTGGAGTCTCACTCGGTTGCCCAGACTGGAGTGCAGTGGTCGCTCCTGGCCACCGCAGCCTCGACCTGCTGGGCTCCAGCGATCCTTCCGCCTCAGCCTTCCGAGTAGCCGGAATTACAGGCATACGCTACCACGCACGGCTGATTTTTAAAAAAAATTTATTTATTGTAGAGATGAGGTCTCGCTGCCTAGGTGGGTCTCGAACCCGCAGGCTCAGGCAATCCACTCACCACAGCCTCCCAAAGGCGCAAGGATTACAGGCTGAGCCACCGAGCCTGGCTTTAGTTATCATTTTTAAAAATGTTTTCATCTTTCCTTTTTAGCCAAATAACATGTCAGTTGCAAACTATGAGCATCCAAGCTGCTGCTTTGCTATTTCCGTCCCTTGGAGAATTAAAAGGAACAGTTTATACAGCATCTTGTCTCCATAGTAATATGTATGGACTGTACTTGCTTTTTAGTCTTTCATTTAATGAGAAGAGTTTAAAGCTTTCCTCCCCTATTTCTCCCCAAACTGTTCCAGCATGAAATAAAAACCTCCCAGAGTTAGCATTTTGCCAGCTGTGGATTAACCACAGACAGCCATAGAATGGTCTACATAAATAGTAACCTGGTCAAATAATTAGGCTTCTCACCAACCTCAGACTGAAAATTTGATCTGTGATAAAATACATCTGATTGTAATTTAAGGTATAGAACACGATGCCCCTAGAGTCTAAATCTGGACTCATTCCAAATGTGTGTATGCTACGTGTATGTTTTATTTTAAAATGCAACATAAGAGTATTGTAATATGACAAGTATAATGTCAACTTTGTTAATTTTATAAAGAATATACAAAAGTCCATCAGCTTTTAAATAAGAGACACATTTACTTTTTAAATTTATTCTATTTTTGAAAGGTTTCTTCTTTTTAAGTAAATATTTAGTATTTAAACAATTTGGGGTTTGTGCTCTGTTACATCGCAAAGACTGTTAAAATTGATACCAACCATAATTTTTCTTCCTAGATTTATATCCTTTGCTAGGCCACATGTTCCAGACTATAGTAGCACCAAAAATAAAAACAGTGCTATCACAAAAATTTTTTTTTCATGTATAAGCCTTGCAATAAAAATAGGCCAGTAGTTCTAAACTATACATCTATAGTTTAGAAAAATACTCTATATAACCAATAAAAGTCATATGCATTTCTAGTTAGGGATTTCAGTCAACATAACAGTTAATTCTGTCTTTGATAAGCAACCAAAACCAAAGTGGATTGTAACACTTAGAGACCGGATAATATCGAACCGAGAATAAAGTGGGACATTTTTATTTATTACAATACAAAACAAAACAAAAAGGCAGAGGTAGGAGGGATACCGAAGGACTAAAGTAGAACCAAATAACTATTTTAGTAGAGCTAGACTTATGCTTGGAAATCCCTAAAACTTAGATATGTTATATAAGCACTTTAAGGAGTTCTGAGAGTAGCTTAAACCTGAAGGAATATTAGAAATAAAATTGTTTAATGTATGGAAAGAATTATCCTTTTTGCTCTTTACCAGTTTTTGTCTTGAATAATTCAAAGTGATCATTTGAGGTTCTTTTAAACTGTCCTGATTTAAGAGCACAAACTTTATTTCCATTAACAATTATCTGAGGAATAGGGGTGTACGTGCATGTGTGTGTGTGTGTGTGTATATGTGTGTGTATACAAATTTCAGGAAGTTATAACTCTTGGAAGTATAAGTCTATATTGATTCAAAAGGAAATAGAGCTATGTAAAGTAACAATGACTATAATTATCAATTGTGGGTACATTGTGATATAGAAAAATAAAAGCCTTTGCTTTTGTTTGGAAAAATACTCAGATCAGAACATAACAGGGAAAAAATACATGGTATTGTTTTGAAATATTCGGACCATTGGATTTTAATTTATTTAGGTCCACGTACTCTCCAAATAAATACACATATTCATACAGTGTTGCATGCAGTGGTGGTACGGTGGGTTAGCAACTGTAAATAATGAAGCTCATCCATAAATAATGGATAAGCACTGAATTACTGAAGTGACTAAAGGTTAAGAACTTGTAACTTAGTTTCTTTTCTTACAACTACATAACCATATTAATTCTTGTTTGATTAAAGTTAAGTTTTTTAAAAATTCATAGAAAATCTTTAATGAAAGAGAAATAAATATCGAACTTCTAGAGTGGAAATGACTTTCAAGCTCAGACAGAAAAGATATAAAGATTTGCTAGAGGAAAAAAAAATTTTTTTTTTGAGTCGGAGTCTCACTTTGTCACCAGGCTGGAGTGCAGTGGCACATTCATGGCCACCACAGTCTCGACCTGCTGGGCCCAGGTGATCCTTCCACTTCAGCTTTTCAAGTAGCTGGGACTACAGGTGTGCCCCAACACGCTGGCTAATTTTTTGAGATGAGGTCTCGCCAAGTTGCCTAGGTTGGTCTTGAACCTGTGGGCTCAGGCAATCCTTTCACCTTGGCCTCCCAAAGTGCTGGGATTATAGGTGTGAGCCACTGTGGCCGGCCTTGCTAGAGAAAATTTTAAAGTCTTCAGTTGATATTCTTCCAATCCCAGGGGGGAAAGAACAAACAAAACACAAGGAAAAAATGTGACAAAGGGTTAATATCTTTAGTCCATAAAAAACTTAAAAAATAGATTAAAATTAAACGAACAACAAGACATTAATAGATAAGTGAACTAAGAACACGAAAAAGCATTCAATTAAAAGATAATGCTTAGTAAATGAGTACATAGGCAAATATTCCTCTCTAGCTAAAGAAACAACATGGTAATACTCAAAGATGAAGAAAGGTTGGTGAAACAAATATTAATACTGCTGATGGGAGTGCAACTAACAGTCTCTCAGGGAACAGTTTGAAAATGCACATGAGGATGGACATGATGGCCCATTCCTGTAATCCCAGCATTTTGGGAGGTAAGGGAGGAGGATTGCTTAATGCCAGGAGTTTGAGATCAGTCTAGGCAACATCGCAACACCCTATCTCTAAAAACAAACAAAAATTAGCCAGGTGTATTGGTGCATGCATAAGTCCTAGCTACTTGGGAGGTTGAGGTGGGGGAATAGCTTATGCCCAGGAGTTTGAGGTTACAATGAGCTAGGATCACACCACTGCACTCTAGCCTGGGTGACAAGAATGAAACCAGATATTTCTTAGATAGAGATAACTAAGAAAAAGAAAAAAGGAAACATACAAGAGGAATCGTAAACAAATTTATACCCTTTGACCCAATAATTCTGAGAGTCTACTTTAAGGAAGTACCAAAACATGAACAAATATACATTCATGAAACTATCAGTATATTTATTTTATTGAAATCCTGAAAACAATGTAAATATTTAATAACAGAGGAATAAATAGTCAAGAGAGAAATGTCCATAACTCTAAAGCTCACTGTTGGATCACTTAAAATGTGACTAGTGCAAACGAGGACCTGAATTCCATATTTTATTAAAATTAAATTTAAATGAAGAAGCTACATGCAGATGATGACCACAAGAAATATGGTTAGTATGATTGTGTAACTGAATTTTGTATTTAATTTCTTTAGTCAAAATGTAAAAATGAAGGCAGTATAAAGTATATTTCTGCCAAATTTTCTCTGCTAAAATTCCATTTTGATATTGGAAGTTTAGTGACTGAATTCACCATGCTACAGACATAAAATAGATACTATATTTCACAGAATAGTATGAAAGAATATTAAAAATCTACTTAATACTATTAAAACATAATATAGTATATATTTCTTACATGTTGAAATAAAAATTATTTTGGATATATTGGGTTAAATAAAATATATTGAAACCTGTTTCTTTTTACTTTTTTATGTAGATACTATAAAACTTTAAATTATATATGTGGCTCATATTATATTTCTACTGAACAGCACCACCCCAGAGAATATTTTGAAGATGTTACAAATGATGATGATTTAAACTAAGTAGTAAAGTGGAAAATATTTACGGTACATAAATGTTCAATGAAACAAAAGACAAGCAAATGGTGTATACACAGTAAGATTATGATCTACATTAAATCAATAGCAAAATTTTTTTTAAAGACTCAAAGAGAATACACCAAAAGTTTTTTTTTAAGATCAGAAGCACAATTTAATTATATCACCAAATTGTGAAAAATAAAGAAAATATAAGAATTATCCAGAATTTTTCTACCCAGATTTAACTATTTTTACTTTGGTATATTTGTTTCTACACAAACAAGACATGTTTAAAAATAGTGAGAAGCTTAATTCAATAAACAAGAGTAAGAGTAGATAATACACAGCTGGGAGTAAGTCTACTTTACTTCTTTGAGTAGACAGAAGGCTCAAAAAGGAACAAACTAAATATGAGACTAGCAACTTTAGAAAGTATAAACCACTATTTATAGAAGAAAAAGAGAAAAAAAAGGATGTGTGGTAACAGAAAAATATTTGGACAACGAGAAAGTCCAACCTAGCCTAGACTAGCACTGATGAGGAAAGGGCTGAGAGTACCA
The DNA here is from genome assembly GCF_000164805.1 of Carlito syrichta. Lineage (NCBI taxonomy): Eukaryota > Metazoa > Chordata > Mammalia > Primates > Tarsiidae > Carlito > Carlito syrichta. Next base: position 262,687 of record NW_007250023.1, read on the forward strand.
GATGCTTGTGTCTCAAGATGTACCACTGTCGTCTGTTCTAAAGAACATAATTAGCTTGTTTTCCATGCCATAACTTAGGTGCCATAGTAACACTAGTCAGAGAACAAGACTGAGAGGATGAATAAATTATAAGTCAAAAATAACAAATATAACAACCATATAGCATGTTTTCTTCCTCTTAATGTGTCCTACATGTTTTGTGAATCTCCCAGAAAGTGTAAAACATACTTCCTTGTGGGAGTGGGAGGATCAAATATGAATTATGACAAAGCATAGTTCCTATCTGTTTGTAAGAAAAATACTGGCTTTGACAACGATTAAGATAATGTATAAATCATTTACAATTACAATGCTGTGATACGTATTACTTCATACAAATGATAGCAACACAACTACTAAAAGAATAAAGCTAGAACAAATACACTAGTGAATACTGTAAAGTTTATGTCACCATGGACTGAAGGTAATGTATCGAAGAAACAGAAGAGAATAATTCACCTAGATCTTCCTGTTTGTGTGATTCCTTTAAGAAGCATAAATGAAATAACCTATTCTATGTGTCTTATCTTATCTTCTTAAGGAGTCAAATACCTGCAACCTTATGTATGCTATGAATGAAGAAGTTAGTTTTCTTCTACCCCATATAATTCCCTCTAAAAAAGCATAAGCCTGGTTTGGAGAGCTACCAGGAATTCATGCAGCTGCATTGCCCTCAATTAGGAGCACAAGGTATGCACTCCCCAATCCCTACTAACCCCTCCTGAGCCAAGGTGCTACAGGATGAAGCCATCTGGAGAGCAGAGGCACCTCTGGAGTGCTCCCTGCTCTGGGAACCAGTAGCCACATACCTTTCTAGCACTGGAGCTCCATCTTCATCTTCACTATGCCAAATCCACATAGGTGGCTGTATGCCACAACCCAGTTGTGTGGAGCTTGGGTCCAGGACTGGCTGTGACTTTGGTTCTATTCAGCAAGGAAACCAACCCACACTGCCACACTTTTACCCAGAGGAACAGTTTGCCAGTCCTGCCCGGGGTGAACCTGACCTTACTGCTATGTGCCTTCTCCATGCAGGAGAGTCCCTTGGGCCTCTGAGCAACAGATAGGCCTCAGGCTAACAGAATGGCTATTCACCTGCACTCAGGACCTGAGAAATAGCCCCATAGTGCCCCACTCGGCTTGGCTACTGGCCCTGTGCAGTGCCCCTAATTAAGGGTCCAAGAAGCAGTCCTGTAGGTCGAAATTGGCAAGCCCCAAGCTGGCCAAGCAGCCAAAAAACCACATTGCAGGCCTGAGAAATAGCCCTCTGAACTGTTCCTGAAAGACATTCCCCTAGGCTGGCCAAGCAACTGTAAGCACATTTTGAGCTTTACAGGCTGTTTCTGGCGGGCATGCCCATGGGCTAACCAAGAAGCCCTGTGCCTGCATCCTGGACCTACAAAACAACTCCATGGGCCGCCAACCCACCACATCAGGAGAAATGCATCAAAGCCAGCTAAGCAGTCCTGTGTCCATGTCCTGAACCTGAAAAATAACCCCCACAAAAATGCCCCTAGGTCAGTCAGCAGTGGTATGTCCATGTCCTGGGCCAGAACCAGAGCCAGGAGGACAGACCAATGAGCCACTCTCGTATGTCCTGAGAATGAGAACACTGTTGTGGGCCATCCTCAGCAAACATATTACCCCTAGACTAACTGAGTATGTTCCAGGCCTGAAAAACAGTTCCATTGTTGCATCTAGCAGAAACGACCCCAGGCCAGTTAAGCAGATATGCACCTGCATACCTAGCCTGAGAAATGGCCCCACAGGCCCCCAAGGTAGGCATACCCCTAGACAAACTGAGCAGCTGTGTGCTTGTACTCCAGACCCGAGAAATAGCCCCACAAGCTGCTCCTGGCAAGTAAACCCCAAGGTGCCCAGGAAGTCATGTGCTCATGCTCGTGGCCAGAATAACAGTCCCATGGCTCCAACCTCCCTGCAAGCCAAATTCCAAGTTGGCTGACCCACCATGTACATGCATATGCCCCAGACCCGACAAACAGCCCAGTGAGCCCACCCCTGGCAAAGCCATACCACCATCACCACAAACTCTCTTAGCCCAAGCCTCTGAGAAATTTGCACTAGTGTGGCTTAAATTTGCACTAGTGTGGATGAAATTTGTACTTGTGTGGATTAAAGCTGAAGAAACCACATGGAAACTACATTACTGTATCAACCTAGAAGAAAAGCCAATGCATCCTTCTGAACTAATACCCTAAGACACATTAATACAAATAAATCTTTACCTATGTCTCCATAAAATTGGAAGAGGTGATTTTTCTACCAGATGTGTAGAAATCAACATAGGGACACATCAACTATGAAAAAGCAAGGAAATAGCTGGGCTCGGTGGCTCAGCCTGTAATCCTGTGCCTTTGGGAGGCTGAGTTGAGTGGATTGCCTGAGCCTGCGGGTTTGAGACCTGCCTGGGTAACTTGGCGAGACCTCATCTCTACAATAAATCAAAAAATCAGCCGGGCGTGGCAGCGCATGCCTGTAATTCCGGCTACTTGGAAGGCTGAGGCGGAAGGATCGCCAGAGCCCAGCAGGTCGAGGCTGCGGTGGCCGGGAGTGTGCCACTATACTCCAGTCTGGGCAAAAGAGTGAGACTCCAACTCAAGAAAAAAAAAAGAAAAAGCAAGGAAATATGTAATTCCCTAGTAAAATATCCAAATCATAAGGAAATATATAAAATGCCAGAAAAAGAATTCAAAAGAATAATCTTAAGGAAACTTAGTGACATACAAGAGAGTACAGATAGACAAGTCAACAAAATCAGGAAAATAAGTCATTATTTGAATGAGAAATTCAACAGAGATAGGTATCATAAAAAAGAACCAAGCAGTAATCCTAGTGCTGAAGAATTCAAAGAATGAAATAAAACATACAATTGAGAGAACTAGACCAAACAGAAAAAAGAATTTCTGAACTTAAAAAGAGGTCTTTTGAAATAACACAAAACAACAACAACAAAGAATGAAGAAATCCATAGGATTTATGGAACACTATCAAAAAAACAAATATTCATATTACAGGTATTCCAGAAAGAGGAAAGAAGTGAAAGATGTAGAAAATATATTAAATGACAAAAGCCAGAAAATGTCCAAAGACTTGAAAGACAGATTAGATAACCAGGACCAGAAAGCTCAAAAAACTACAAATAGATTCACACAGACAGGACTTCTCCAAGGCACATTATAGTTAAATTGTCAAAAGTCAAAGACAAAGAATTCTAAAAGCAGGAAGAGAAAAGTATCAAGTTACATATAAGGGAATCCCCATTAGACTAACAGTAGATTTCTCAGCAGAAACCCTCCACGCCAGGAAAGGATGAAATGATATATTCAAAGTACTGAAAGGAAAAAAGAAAAAAACTGCTAGCCATAAATATGCCCTGCAAAGCTATCTTTCAGAAATAAATGAGAAATAAAATCTTTTACAGACAAGCAAAAACTGTGGAAATTCATCACCACCATACTGTCCGACAAGAAACGCTCAAGGAAGTCTTATATCCTGAAGTGAAAATACAATAACCACCATCAAGAAAACATGTGAAACTATAAAACTCACTGGTAAGGCAGTAAAACTCACTGATACACAAAGGTAAAAGAGAAAGAAAATCTTATCACCACAGAAAACCACCCAACTGCAAAAATAAACAATAAGAGAAAAAGTAAGGAACAAAGAATATACAAAACAACCAGAAAACAGTCAATAAAATATCAGGAATAAGTCCTTATCTATCAATAATAACCCCGAATGTAAATGAATTAAATTCCACATTTGAAAGCTATAGACTGGCTGAATGGATAAAAAAATCAAGACCCAATTACATGCTGCCTATAAGAAACTTACCATATCTAAAAAGACACACATAAGTTGAAAGTAAAGGAATGGAAAAAGATATTCCATGCAATTGGAAACTAAAGAGAGTGGGATTAGCTGTAATTATATCAAACAAAACAGATTTTAAGTTAAAAGCTGTAAAAAGAGACAAAGAAGGACATTATGTAATAATAAAGGGATCAACTCAGCAAGAGAATATAACAAATACATATACACTTCTCCAACACCAGAGCACCCAGATATATAAGGCAAATATTATTAGATCTAAAGGAAGAGACAGGTCCCAATATAATAATAAGCGGCAACTTCAACTCCCTACTCTCAGATCATCTAGATGGAAAAATCAACAAAGAAACACTGGATATAAACCGCACCATAGACCAAATGAACCTAACAGGTACTTATATAACCGCGTGGGCAACTTGGCGAAACCTCATTTCTACAATAAATCAAAAAATCAGCCAGGTATGGTAGTGCGTGACTTTAATTCCAGCTACTCGGAAGGCTGAGGTGGAAGGATCTCCGGAGCCCAGCAGGTCGAGGCTGCAGTGGCCGGGAGCGGGTGCACTGCACTCCAGTCTGGGAGACAAAGTGAGACTCCAACTCAAAAAAAAAAAAAGAGAGAAAATCAAAATCATAGGCCAGGCATGGTGGCTCACGCCTATAATCCTGGCATTTTGGGAGATGGAGGTGAGAGGATTGCCTGAACCCAAGGGTTTGAGACCAGCCTGGGCACCTTGGTGAGACCTTATTTCTATAATAAATTTTAAAAAATTAGCCAGGCATGGTGGTAAATGCCTGTAGTTTCAGGTACTTGGAAGGCTGAGGCGGAAGGATCGCCGGAGCCCAGCAGGTCGAGGCTGTGGTGGCCGTGAGCGTGCCACTGCACTCCAGCCTGGTGACAGAGTGAGACTCCAACTCAAAAAACAAAAAAATCAAAATCATGGCCAGGTGTGGTGGCTCATGCCTGTTATCCCAGCACTTTGGGAGGCAAAGGCAGGAGAATTACTTGAGCCCAGCAGTTTGAGAGCAGCCCAGGCAACATAGTGAGATTTCATCTCTACCAAAAAATTAAAAAATTAGTTAGGTATAGTGGCACACACCTGTAGACTCAGCTACTCAGGAGGCTGAGGCAGATGGATTGCCTCAGCCCAGGACATTTGTTAAGGCTGTGGTGAGCCATGATTGTGCACTGTACTCCAGTCTGGGTGACAAAGTGAGACTATGACTTAAAAAAATTTATAATAATAACAGAAGGAAAGAAATAATAAAGATCACTGCAGGAATAAAATTAAGACTAAGAACACAATACAAAAGATCAACAAAACAACTGGATTCTTGAAAAAGATAAACAGAATCTAACTATTAGCTAGAACAATTAAGAAAAATGAGAGATGATCTACTAAATAAAATTTAAAAACAAAAAAGGAGATGTCACAACAGGTACTACAGAAAGGATCAGTATAGGCTACTTTGCATATAGTTGTATACGTGAATAAACAGAAAAACCTACAGGAAATAGACAGATTCCTGGGCACATACCAAGATTGAATCGAGAAGAAACAGAAAACTTGAACACACCAATAAAAAGTAACCAGATTGATTCAGTAATGAAAAGTTTTCCAGCAAAGAAAAGTCCAGGACTAGATGGCTTCACTGCTGAATTCTACCAAACTTTAAAAAAAGTAGCTGGGCGTGGTGGCTCATGTCTATAGTCTGAGCATTTGGGGAGGTGGAGGTGAGAGGATTGTTTGAGCTCAAGGGTTTGAGACCAGCCTGGGCAACTCGGCAAGACCTCATCATTCTCTACAATAAATCAAAAAAATTAGCCAGGCATGGTGGCAAACGCCTGTGGTTCCAGCTATCTGGAAGGCTGAGGTGGAAGGATTGCCTGAGCTTAGCAGGTCGTGGCTGTGGTGGCCATGAACATGCCACTGCACTCCAGCCTGTGCCAGACTCTGACTCAATAATAATAATAATAATAATAATAATAATAATAATAATAATAATATCAACTTTTTTCAATCTATTCACAAAAAATTGAAGTTAAGGGAGTTTTTCCTAGCTGATTCCATGAGGCCAGCATAACACTGATGCCAAAACCAGATGAGAACAAAACAACAACAGCAAAAGAAAAATATATGCTAATATTCCTGATGGACATAAATGCAAAAATCCTCAACAAAATACTAGAAACAGAATCCAACAACACATGAAAAAGATAATATACCATGATCAAGTAGGATCTATCCCATGAATGGAAGGATGGCCCAACATATACAAATTAATAAATATCATATATCACACATCAATAAAATGAAGAACAAAAAATTGATAATCTCAGTAAATGCAGAAAAAACTTTTAATAAAATGTAATATATCCTCATGATAAAACCCTTAACAAATTAGGTATATTTCAACACAATAAAGTACCTCAACATAATGAAGGCCATATAGGACAAACTCACAGTTAATACCTTACTGTATGGGAAAAAACGCAAAGCTTTTCCTTTAAGAACTGGAACAAGACAAGGATACCCACTCTTTCCACTCTTATTCCACATAATACTGAAAGTACTTGCCAGACCAATCAGACCAGAGAAAAAAAAAAGTAAAGAGAATCCAAACTGAAAAGAAGCAAAATCACCCTGTTTGCAGATGACATAATATTATATACAGAAAAGCCTAAAGATGCTACTAAAAACAGAACTGATAAATGAACTCAGTAAAGTTGTGGGATACAAAACCAATATACAAAAATTAGTAGTGTTTCTTTACATAAACAATAAACTAGCTGAAAAAGAAATAAAAAAGGCAATCTCGTTTAAAATAGCTGCACACACACACACACACTCCCCCAGGAAATAAAATTGAACGAAGGTAAAAGACTCTATAAGGGAAACTACAGAACACTGATGAAATACATTGAGGATACAAACAAATGGAATGACATCTATAGATTCAACACAATTCCTATCAAAACACCAATGACATTTTCCACAAAAATAGATGAATAAATCCTGAAATTTGTATGGAAACTTCAAAAATTCCAAATGGCCAAAGCAATCCTCAGCAATAAGAACAAAGCTGGAGGTACCACACTACTAAACTTCAAAATATACTACAAAGCATTAGTAAAACAGCATGGTACTGGGATAAAAAGCAGATACATACACCAATGGAAAGGAATAGAGAACCATAAATTAATCTACCCATCTACAAGCAACTGATTTATGACAAAGGAGACAAGAACATTCATTGGGGAATGGACAATCTTCAATAAATGAGAAAACTGGATAGCCATATGCAAAAGAACAGAATTAGACTCTCATCTCTCATCCTGTGTAAAAATAAAATTGAATAGATTAAAGACTTAAATGTAAGACCCCAAATAATAAAACTACAAGAAAAAAAAATAGAGAGGATGCTTCAGAACACTGGCCTGAGAAAAGAGTTTTGAATAAGTTTTCAAAAGCACAGGTAACCAGAGCAAAAAATGGAATTATATCAAACTAAAGGTCCAGCACACAAAGGAAACAACAAAGTGAAAAGGCAACTTACAGAATGGAAGGAAATACTTGCAAACTATTTATCTGACAGAAGATTAACATCCAGAATGCACAGGGAACTCAAACATCTCAACGACAAAAAAATGAACACTGGTTTTAAAATGGGTAAATGCTCTGAACAGACATTCCTCCAAAGAAGACATACAAATGGTTAACAAATATATTTTAAAATGTTCAACCTCACTAATCATCAGGGAAATGCAAATCAAACCATAGTGAAGTATATCATCTCACCCTAGTTAGGATGACTATTATCAAAAAGAAAAAAAATTAATGATGGCAAGGATGCAGAGAGAAGGGAACTCACACAGTTGATAAGAATGTAAACTACTATAGTCACTATGGAGAACACTATGGAGGTTCTTCAAAAAAACTACAAATAGAACTATCATATGATCTAGCAATTCCAGGACTGGGAATTTAATCAAAGGAAAGTAAATTATTATATCAAAGAAAAATCTGCACTTCCATGTTTATTCATAATAGCCGAGATATGGATTCAACCTAGTTGTCCAACAACAGCTGAATGAATAAAGAAAATGTCACACACACATACACACACACACACATCACAGAAAGAGAGAGACAGAGAATACTATTCAGTCAAAAGGAAAGAAAAGAAAAGACAAGAAAAAAGAATGGGCCAGGATCGGTGGCTCAGGCTGTAATCCCAGCACTTTGGGAGGCTGAGATGAGTGGATTGCCTGAGCCTGTGGGTTCAAGATCAGCCCCGGGGAACTTGGCAAGACCTCGTCTCTACAATAAATTAAAAATTAAAAAAAAAAAATTAGCTGGCCATGGTAGCACGCACCTGTAGTTCTGGCTATTTGGAAGGCTGAGGCGGAAGGATTGTCGGAGTCCAGCAGGTTGACGCTGGGGTGACCATGAGTGTGCCACTGCACTCCAGCCAGGGCGACAGAGTGAGACTTCAACTAAAAAAAAAAAATCTAGATCTCTCTCTTTTTTTTTTTTGAGTTGGAGTCTCACTCTGTTGCCCAGACTGGAGTGCAGTGGCTGCTCCCGGCCACCGCAGCCTCGCCTGCTGGGCTCTAGCGATCCTTCTGCCTCAGCCTTCCAAGTAGCTAGAATTACAGGCGTGCGCTACCACGCCCGGTTAATTTTTGATTTATTGTAGAGATGAGGTCTCACCAAGTTGCCCAGGCGGGTCTCGAACCCGAGGGCTCAGGCAATCCACTCACCTCGGCCTCCCAAAGCGCGGGATTACAGGCTAAGCCACCGAGCCCGGCCTCTAGATGTCTTACAAGTAAAATATATAACAGAAGGTAGTAGAGGATAGGAAGAGTAAGGGAAAGGAGAAATGTGGAGAGGTTAGTTAAAGGATACAAAACTATAGCTGAATAGGAGGAGTAAGTTCTGGTATTCTATACCACTGTAAAACGACTATAGTTAACAATCATGTATTGTTTCAAAGAGGCTAGTGAATATTCCCAACACAAAGAAATAATAAATATTGGAGATGATGGGTATGCTAATGCCCTGATTGGATCATTATACGTTATATGTATTGAAATATCACTATGTACCCTAAGAGTATATACAATTATTACTTGTCAATCAGTATTTAAAAAGCAATAAAGCAGGCCTGGCATATTGATGACATATGCCCGTAATCCCAGTTACTTGGGAAGCTAAGGTTGAAGCCAGGAGTTTGTGGCATAGTGTGCAACGATTATGGATGTGAATAGCTACTGCACTCTAGCCTAGTGAGACCTTGCCTTCATTAAAAAAAAAAAAATACACACACACACACACACACACACACATAAAATATATAAATTAAAAGAGCAGTAAAGTAGAAATGTTAAGTTGGACTAACTATATAATTCATGCTTTTATATATTACGTATTATGTAGACATATGCACATACATAATACATTAACATAAACAACATAATACATTAGCTGGGCATGGAGGTGCCTGAAGTCTCAGGGACTTGGGAGGCTGAGGTGGGAGGATTACTTGAGCCCAGAAGTTCTAAGCTATGGTGAGCTATGGAAAAATCAACAAAGAAACACTGGATTTAAACTGCACCTATAGACCAAATGAACTTAACAGGTATCTATATAACATTTCACCCAACAGTTGCATCCGGGACTACAGAGCAAAACCCCGTTTTTTTAAAACAATGACAAAACCCCACAATACAATTTTCAAGGCCACACAAAAGTGTAAGAACACATCAAACACATTAAAGACCCATGGTGGGGAGGGGAAAGGGATTAGGGATCAGGAATGACATGAAAAATAAAGAGAGGAACTACGCCTATGTCAAATAATGACAACTTGATAGGATCTGAGGAAAAATAATTAACTCAATTCTCTGAAGTTTAAACAAACGAGTACACTTATTTTTAAGTTTGTGTCAATTAATTTATTAACTATGTAACTTTAGATAACATGACTTTCTCAGGCCTTACTGTTCTCATCTGTAAAATGGGAATAACAATTCCTCTCAAGGTAGCTGGAGAATTAAATGAGTGTTTAATGCAGCACCTGGTCTGTATTGTGCACATTCCATAAATATTTACATTGTATTAATATTATTCCCATGGAAATTAAAATCAGAAAGTCATTCCCCAGCCGGTTATGGTGGCTCAAGCCTGTAATCCCAGCACTTTGGGAGGCCGAGGTAAGAAGACTGCCTGAGCCTGCGGGTTCAAGACCAGCCTGGGCAACATGGTGAGACCTCGTCTCTACAATAAAAAAATATTAGCCAGGCATGATAGCGTGCACCAGTAGTTCTGACTACTTGGAAGGCTATGGTGGAAGGATCGCTTGAGCCTGGCAGACTGGTGCTGGGGAGGCCGTGAGCGTGTCACTGCACTCCGCTGGGTGATGGAGTGAGACTCCAACTCAAAAAAAAAAAAAAAAATAGTCATTCCCCTTCTCCCAGGAATGTTGAGTTCTGTTACAGTACTTAGCTACAATACTGAACAAAAGTATGCTCTTTAACGTCAATCTACAGTTTGGTATTTCCTTTGAAACACAAACATAAAACTAAACCTGTCATTCTCTTTTTAAAAGCTAGCCCTGTCTTTCTCTTTCTCTCTCTACTTGATTTAATCATCCTATATCCTGGTGACAGATTAATCACCTTAATGACTCCCCTTTCCTGGTAAATTAAATCCACATGCCTCACACCCCAGCATTCATAGCTCTCCACAATAGCAGTACTCCAACTTACATAGTAAACTTGCTGTAATCTCTACTACTTCATAACTTATGTCCTCACTTCTATACTACAGAATGATTTGCTTCTCCTAAAATAAATCTTGAGTTTTTATGTTAGTCCTTTATCTGAAATGCCCACTACCCTACTTTTAAAAATTTACTACAATGTCAATGCCTTTTAAAATCTTCCATTTTGCCTGGGTGCGGTGGCTCAGCCTATAATCCCAGCACTTTGGGAGGCCGAGGTGAGAGGACTGCCTGAGCCCACGAGTTTGAGACCAGCCTGGGCAACTTGGAGAGACCTCATCTCTACAATAAATAAAAAAATTAGCAGGATGTGGTGGTGCATGCCTGTAGTTCCAGTTACTTGGAAGGCTGAGGTGGAAGGATTGCCTGAGCCCAGCAGGTTGAGGCTGTGGTGGCCTCGAGCATGCCATTGCACTCAGCCTGGGCGACAGAGTGAGACTCCAATTAAAACAAAAACCCAAAAACCTTCCGTTTCACAAAGTCTTCTTTCATTCCCATCAACAGATATACTTCTTATTCTTTGAATCCCCATAATATTAAACAAATACCCGAGCAACTTGCGTTCGTCTTCACCTTCACCTGACTATAACCTGAAAGGTAAGAATACTTCTTACTTTTTTGGTTTCATACAAGGCAAAGCACAATTTTCAGGTAATTAAAAAATGTTTGATTAAATTTGTGAAGACCTTCCATAAATTCCCATGTTGCCAAAATGCTATTCTGAAGAAAAAAAAAATTGTTGCATGTTCACATGCTCATGGAAGAGTATATGCATTTTAGAGTTGAATAAATAAGTCTAATTCAGGACCTGAAATTTTCTCAGTTCACAAATTTTGTAGTGTTTTCATTATTTTTCCATGATGCACTAGCAAATGCTTAACAGTTCTGTTTTTTAAGGTAGGTCCAGACAATTTAATAAGTACTATCTTTACAACTTAATACCCAGTTTAAAAAACTACATATAAATTGAAAAAAAGTTTTTAAAAATTTTCATTCAAACATAACCACAATACAGTTAACCTTAAACAACATGAGTTTGAACTGCATGGGTTCATTTGTATGCAAATTTAAAAAAAATTAGAAAATTTTTTGGAAATCTGAAACAACAACAACAAAAAACATGCAGGTAAGCCATGTAGCCTAGTAAAAATAAAAAAAAATTTAGAAAAAGGTATATCACGAATGCATAAAACATATATAGCTACTAGTCTATTTCTCATTTACTACCATAAAACTGTAAAAATTTATTATAAAAAGTTAAAATGTATCAAAACTTAGGCACATGAACACTTAGACTATACATAGTGCCATCTGCAGTTAAGAAATGTAAACAAAGTTGTAGTAACAAATCATCATGACTGCATGAAATTAATTGTAGTGTATACTGTCCTACAGTAATAATTTTGTAGCCACTTCCTGTTGCTATTGCAGTGAGCTCAAGTGTTTTGAGTATCTACTTAAAATGCTGTGTGATGCTAATCACCTCTGTGTTAGCAGTTCACCTTTCAGTAAATTGCATATTGTAGTAAAAAGTGATCTGCTGTGGTTCTTGCATTATTTTTCATTATATTTAGTGCAGTACTGTAAACCTTAAATATCAATCACAATAAGACTCATATTAAGTGCTACTAGTGATGCTAGAAGTGGTCCCAAGAGACAGAGAAAATTCATGACATTACAAGAAAAAGTTGAATGGCTTGACATGTACTATAGATTGAGGTCTGCAGAGTGAATGCTCCTCATTTCAAGATAAATTAATCTAGCATAAGAACACTGTAACAAAACAAAAAGAAAATTCCTGGAGACACAGCTGCAACTACAACAGCAGGCACAAAAACTTTGAACTTTTTGAGAAATACTTTTGTATCTCATATTGAAAATGAAGCTTTAATGTGGGTGCAGGACTGCTATAAGAAACTGTACATTCTGTTGGGTGTGGTGGCTCATGTCTGCAATCCCAGCACATTGGGAGGTAGAGGTGAGAGGACTGCATGAGCTCAGAGGTTCAAGACCAGCCTAAGCAACATGGCGAGACCTTGTCTCTACAATAAATCAAAAAATTAGCCGGGCAAAGTGGCACATGCCTGTGGTTCCAGCTACGTGGAAGGCTGAGGCAGAAGGATCACCTGCAGTGGCTGTGGGCGTGTCACAATATGCCAGCCTGGGCAATAGAGTAAGGACTCAAAAAGAAAAAAAAATTGTACATTCTAATATGATTGGAGAAAAAACGAACAACTTAATGCAAAAGGTGAAGGATCTACAGCTGAAGAATTTAATGGCAGCAAAGGATGGTTTGATAATTTTAGAAAGAGTTTTGGCTTAAAAAATGTATAGAACAGGTGAAGCAGCTTCTGCCAAACAAGAGGCAGCAGAGTTTCTGGATGCCATCATGAAAATCATTGGGGAGAAAAGATATCTGCCTGAACAGGCTTTTCATGCGGACAAAAGTGCCCCATTTTGGGGGGAAAATGCCACAAAGGACATTTATTAGGAAGAGAAGCAAGCAACAGGATTTAAGGCAGGAAGAGATAGGTAACTCTATTGTTTTGGGCAAATACAGTTAGGTTTATGATCAGGACTGTCCTTATTTGCAAAGCTGCTAACCTCTAAGCCTTGAAAGAAAAAGATAAACCAGCTGCCAGTCTTTTGGTTGCACAACAAGAACCCTTCTGTCTGGATTGGTTCCACTGATGCTTTGTCCCTTAAGTCAGGAACTACCTTGCAAGTAAGAGACTGCCTTTTAAAGTTATTTTGATATTGGATAATGTCTCTGGACACCCAGAACCCCAGAAGTTGAATGCCAAGGGTGTCAAAGTGCTCTACTTGCCCCCCCAAATGCCTCTAATTCAGCATCTAGGTTAGGGGGTCATACTGACCTTTAACGCCCATTCCACACAGTACTCTATAGAAAGGATTGTCAACACTGTGGAAGAGAACTCCTAGAGAGGACATCTTGAATATCTGGATGGATTACAACACCAAAAAAGATACCATCATTAAAAAAAAAAAAAAAAAAAAAGCCATGAAAGTCATCAAGCCCAAAAAATTAAACTCCAACTGGAGAAGACTGTGTGCAGATGTTGTACATGACTTCACAGGATTTATGACAGAGCTAACCAGGGAAATCATAAAAGACATTGTTGAAGACATAAAAGGTGGGGGGAGGGATAAGAGGTTTTAATATATAGATCTTGCAGAAATTTCTAATAGATGCTGCACCAGAGGGATTAACAGAAAATGACTTGATGGAGATGAGTACTATAAACCAAAGCCAGATGATGAGGAAGAAGACATAGAAGAAGCAGTGAAAGAAACAAATTTACAATAGACAATATAGCAGAAGAGTTCCAATTATTCAAGACTGCTTTTGACTTATTTTATGACATGAACTTTCTATAATGTGGGCACTGAAACTAAAGCAAACAGTGGAAGAATTGGTATCTTATAGAAACAGTTTTAGAGAAATGCAAAATCAAAAAAGACAGAAATACAAATGTATTTACAAATGTATTTCTGTAAAGTTACATGGAGTGTGCCTGCTTCTTCAGCTTCCCCTTCCACTTCCTCCACCTCACTTCTTCCACCTCTGCCACCACTAAGACAGCAATATCAATCCTTCTACTTCCTTCTCAGCCTACTCAATATGAAGACCTTTATAATGCTTTTCATGAATAGCAAATATATTTTCTGTTCCTTACTATATCAATCACATTTTATTTTCTCTAGCTTAATACAGCACATTATGCATATAATATACAAAATATGTGTTAACTGCCTGTTAATGATATAGGCAAGGCCAATATCTGGTCAACAGTAGGCTATTAGTAGCTAAGGTTTTGGAAAGTCAAAAATTTTATGTGGATTTCGACTATGTAGTGGGGAGGGTTGGTGCCCTTAACTGCTGTATTATTCAAAGGTCAACTGTACTTACTAATGTAATACGAGGTATGACAATTAAGTTTGTGAACTTGTCATCATGCACTTACGTTGGCAGCACTGTACAAACAACTAGGCAAGATTTTATAACCTCAGTATATGTCTCGCAGCTGTGTTTGTGTCAAGGTATGGCAGTGTCTTACTGAGTGTATGCTTTTGTGTGCCATCATGCTTTTGTGTGCCATCATGAAAATGTCAGAGCTTGAATTAGAGCAACAAACAAACATTACATTTCTTGTTAAACTTGGCAAGAGTGGAAGTGAAATCAGGGACATGTTAGTCCAAGTTTGTGGGGATAATGCCATGAAGAAAATGGCAGTATACAAATGGATGAAATGTTTTTCTGAGGGGAGAGAAAGCAACACTCAGGATGTCAGTAACAAGCAGAACTGATGAAATAATTGCAAAAATTCGTTGGATTGTATGTCAAAATTATCGGTTGACTGTGAGAAGCATAGCAGACCAAATAAACATTGATAGGAAAACAGAAAAATCTTAACTGAAAATCTTCGCATGAGAAAGGTGTGCACAAATGGTACTGAAGGAGCTCCTGCATCACAACAGTGCACTAGCTTACACAGTGCTGTCCATGAGGGAGTTTTTAGCCAGTAAACAAATAACTGCATTGGAATACCCATCCTATTCACCTGATGTGGACCCAATGACTTTTTTCTTTACCTGAAGATAAAGGAAATATTGGAAGAAAGATGTTAAATGACATTTAAGACATCAAGGGTAATAAGACAGCTCTGATGGCCATTCCAGAAAAAAGAGTTCCAAAATTGCTTTGATGGGTAGACTAGGCACTGGCATTGGTACACAGCTTCCCAAGGGGAGTACTTTGAAGGTGACCATAGTGATATTCCGTAATGAGGTATGTAGTACTTTTTTTTTAAGGACAAGTTCATGGACTTGATTGTCACACCTCATATGTATTCTTATGAGACACTGTATACTACATTGTATACTCTTTAAACTCGGATTTCAACTGGATACACTCATTTCCTGTTCTTCTGCATTGATTTTCAGGAGGTACATATTTGCTTGTTTTACTTTTTAATTTTTATTTTATTTTATTTTTTTAGTCGAAATCTCACTCTGTCGCCCAGGCTGGAGTACAATGGCACACTGTTTATAGCCACTGCAGACTCAACCTGCTATACTCAGGCAATCCTTCTGCCTCAGTCTTCTAAGAAGCTGGAACTACAGGCGGGTGCCAGCACACCTAGCTAATTTTTGATTTATTGTAGAGACGAGGTCTCACCAAGTAGTCCAGACAGTCTTAAGACCCCTGGGCTCAGGTAATCCTCTTGTCTCCACCTCCCAGAGTGCTGGAGTTACAGGCATGAGCCATTATGCCCCGCCACTTGCTTTTTAAAATCACAACAACCATTCTCGAAAATATGACATCATCCCAAAGGAATGTAGCATATTCTAATGCTAAAACTGATATAAAATAACCTGTAACACTCTTGTGAGTTTGCTACAGTAACCTGACATGTCTCAGTGCACAGCTTGGGGACTGTGGCTCTACTTGAATAGAATACTGAGGTAAATATTTTTTGTTTTGTTTGTTTGTTTGTTTTTGTAGACTGAATCTTAATTATGTTTTAGAGACAGGGTCTCATTATGTCACCCAGTCTGGAGTGCAGTGATGAGATCATGGCTCACTGTAACCTCAAACTCCTGGACTCAAGCAATCCTGTCCCGAACAGATGGGACTGTAGATACACACCACAATGCCTGGCTGATTATTATTGTTATTATTATTATTTCTATTATTATTTTCGTAGAGATGGGGTCTCGCTATGTTGCCTGGCCTGGTCATGAACTCCCCATGGTCTCCAACAATCTTCCTGCCTCAGCTTCCCAAAGTGTTAGGATTATAGATATGAGCCACCACATCCAGCTTTGAGATAAGTCTCTATTTGAAAAAAA
Source organism: Carlito syrichta (assembly GCF_000164805.1). Lineage (NCBI taxonomy): Eukaryota > Metazoa > Chordata > Mammalia > Primates > Tarsiidae > Carlito > Carlito syrichta. Next base: position 279,235 of record NW_007250023.1, read on the forward strand.
TAAAGACTTTCTCAAGCATGGTTCACAGTATTTGGAAAATGAAAGTAGTTTACTCTGTAAGCGGTAGCATAAGTAAATTCTGTGTATTAGAGTGGCATCTGGAGAGCAAGGTAGGAAAATTTTATAAAGAGATGGATCCTGACAAGATGATGGCAGCCAGGTGCCCTGAAGATAAAACATGACCAATGAAAAATTACTTGTGGCTGAGATGACTTAACAACTTCAATAATGCTAATACACAGCAATCAGTTTTAATTTGTTTCCTAGCCTAGGTAATGTTGTAATTCTTCTCCCTTAACTTTTACCTTATATAAAAATAGTTCTTTACTTCCCCAATATACACAAATAATAATTTTTCAGCCCAATGAAGTTTTAATCTAAGAATTAATATCTCTTTGTCTTGAGATTCAGTGTCTAATGTCCTACAAATTTTAACTGCATAGTAGTAACTCTAGCAACTAAACCATGTTTCCCATTAATACAACTTTATTTTTGTTGTATTTTATTTTTTTGATTCAGGGTCTCACTTGATCACCCAGGCCCAGGCTAGAGTGCAGTGGCATGGATCACAACTCAGAGCAGCCTTAACCCCCTAGGCTCAGGCTATCCTCCTGCCTCAGTTCCCCGAGTAGCTGGGACTACAGGCATTTGCCACCATGTGTGGCTAATTTTTTAATTTCTTGTAGAGATGAGGTCTCACTATGATGCCCAGGCTGATCTTGAACTCCTAAGCTCAAGCAGTCCTCCAGCCTCAGCCTCCCAAGGGACTGGGACTACAGGTGTGAGCTACCATGCCCAGTCTCATTAATATAACTTTAGCTGATAACTATCATTACGTTGTAAACATGACTGCAACACTCTCCTGTTTGAGTTCCTTTGCTCAAAAACCCTAAATGGTTCATTTTTTAAACAATATTGTTCAAGTTTCTGAAGTGGCATTAAAAAATCCTCTAGCTGGGTGCAGTGGCTCACGCCTGTAATCCCAGCACTTTGGGAGGTAGAGGTGAGAGGATTGCTTAAACCCACAAGTTCAAGACCAGCCTGGGCAACATGGCAAGACCTCATCTCTATAATAAGTAAAAAACTTAGCTAAGCATGGTGGCACACACCTGTAGTTCTAACTACTTGGAAGGCTGAAGTGGAAGGATCACCTGAGCCCAGTAGTTTGAGGTTATGGTGGCCATCAGTGTGCTACTGCACTCCAGGCCTGGGTGACAAAGTGAGACTCCGACTCAAAAACCAAACAAAACAAAAACAAAAAAACCCTCTAAATCTAAGAAACTTATATTTCGTATATTATCTCTGATGATTCACATTCATGAAACTCTTACTTTGACCACTTGGGGTTTTTAGCTAGGCTAAATACAAATCTTATGCCTTTATATATCCTTTCCTTTGCTGGTGATATTTATTCAATCTACAGAACCTGTTCTTCATCTTCTACCTGGTCAACAAAAGCAAGGGTTGGCAAACGTTTTCTGTAAAACGTCCAGTAAACATTTAAGATTTGCAGGCCACATGATCTCTGTTACAACAACTCAAGACTGCTACTGTAGAGTGTCCAAAAGAACATGGTTTGCTAACATCTGAACTAAAGGAAAAAAAGGAAATGCATACAAAGTAGAAATAAAACAGCAACCCAGATAAAAGGAACATTGGAGATAAATATTAGCAGGAAATCCATGTAGGGTAGCAGTGAGAATGTAGTTTACTCTTAGAAATAAAAAGCATAAAGAAATTAAAAATTAAAGTAGACTTAAAGAGAAACAATATAATTACTTTCCTAAGGTTCTCTCTTGAAATGAGGATATCTGACTATTTTCTGAGGCTAGCACTAAACCAACACAAGTCCTTTATATTTGAGTATAACACCCAGTTTCCACAGGGCATTCTATTATTTTGCTTTTGTTGCTGCAGCTTTCTATGTCTAACTCTCCACCGGACCCAGTGTCTCTCCCTAGATGCCGCTGAGGACAGCTTTGTTGAAAACAGACCTTCTAGCTTCCACAAGCAGAACAGGATTATTATTTTTTTTTTTTTTTCAAGAAAAGCTGAGTTTATTGGACCTACTACAGAAATGGAAAATATATCTTCACAGTGTTAAGAACATCTCAAATGTTAAAGGTGGGGAAGGTTATTTATAAGGTTTTGACACCTGGGGCAAGTGACAATAAAATGAATATGGCAAGACAAGGAACTGAGGAACTGACTGGTGCTGGGCAGAATATATAACAACAGTTTTTGGATTGGTAGACATGGTAAGGCAAAAATTTTTAGGAAAACACATTAAAAAGTGAGCTAGAACAGGATTATTTATATGATTTTTTTTTAAACATTGAGTGTTCTTGTCAAAAGAATAAAACAAAAAAAAACCTGTCAAGTGGTGGAATGTATTAACCAATTATTTTGAATTATTATTTTTTTTTTTTTGGTGAGAAAGCGGATTTATTGAGAGGACAGAAAAGCTCCCACAGAAATAATTTTTTTTTTTTTTGAGTTGGAGTCTCACTCTGTCACCCAGACTGGAGTGCAGTGGCAGCTTCCGGCCACTGCAGCCTCGACCTTCTTGGCTCTAGCGATCCTTCCACCTCAGCCTTCCAAGTAGCTGGAACTACAGGTGCGCGCTACCACGCCCGGCTAATTTTTGATTTATTGTAGAGATGAGGTCTTGCCAAGTTGCCCAGGCAGGTCTCGAACCCGCGGGCTCAGGCAATTCACTCACCTCAGCCTCCCAAAGTGCTGGGATTACAGGCTGAGCCACCAAGCCCGGCTCTATTTTTTAATATATATAAATGAATTATAAGCATGGTAGAAGTTTGGAGCTCATAAAACAGGTAAATGTTGACTAGAATTAAAATATACGACAACTTCTTTGATTGCAAAGGTTCTGCAGGGAATAAGTCTCTTCTAATTTTAAATCAATGGCTTGTTTTGTGGCAAATTACTGCAATAATCACCTTCTATGCCCACATTTTAAAAAAATGTCATAAATGAAGTTTCTTTGTGTTTATTTTTATGTAATAGTATCATGTGCAGCAGTATATTCCCATAAAAAGTAAAGTAACAGATAATAAAGCATCATGTGATAATTAAAAAAACAAATAGACCAACAATGGGCTAGAAACCCCGATACTCAAATTCTGGTCTGGAATGGATTAGCTACAAGACAACATGAGCAATATGCAGTATTTAGTATCAATGAGCTTCAGTTTCTTCATTCCTAAAAAATAGACAGGAGATTGGGTTGGATGACCTTGAAAGACATCTTCATTTCAAAAATTCTAGAATTCAGATAAGTTTTAAATTAACTGATTTCTTTAAAAATTGAGGTGAAATTCACATAACATAAAATATTCACAATGTTGCATAACCATTACCTGTGTCTAGTTCCAAATGTTTTTAACATTCCTCAAAGAAATCCTATCTCCCCATTAAAAAGTTTTCCCCCATTCCTCATTTACCATAAATCCCTGGTAACCACCAATCTTCTTTCTGTTTCTATGGATTTACCTATATGGATATTTCATAAAAAATGGAATCATATTTTTGTGTCTGTCTTTATCTAAAATGATTTTGAAGTTCATTCACAGAATTCCATGTACCAGTACTGTTCCTTTTTAAAAATTTTTTATTTTATTTTTTTGAGTTGGAGTCTCACTCTGTCACCCAGGCTGGTGTGCAGTGGCACACACATGGCCACCCCAGCATTGACCAGCTGGGCTCAGGCAATCCTTCCGTCTCAGCCTTCCAAGTAGCTGGAACTACAGGTGCGTGCTACCACCCCTGACTAATTGTTTTATTTATTGTAAAAATGAGGTCTTGCCAAGTTGTCTGGTCTGGTCTTGAACCTGCGGGCACAGGCAATCCACTTGCCTTGACCTCCCAAAGTGCTTGGATTACAGGTTGAGCCAACAAGCCTGGCTTGTTTCTTTTTATGAACAAATAGTATTCCACTGTATGGATCTATCACAGTGTATGTATCTACTTCCTGCTTATGGATATTTAGGTTGTTTCCATAATTGATGTTTTCTTGTATAATATTTTCAGAAGCAATAAATAACAAAAAAACATTGAAGTATAGCTTTTTCTGTTTTTTTCTGAGTTGGGGTCTCACTCTGTCACTCATGCTGGAGTACAATGGCATGATCATAGCTCACTGATCTCCTGGTCTCAGGCAATCCTTCCACCTCAGTCTCCTAAGTAGGTAGGACCATAGGTGTGCACCACCACGCCCAGCTAATTTTACATTTTTTTGTAGAGATGAATTCTTGCTATGTTGACTGGGCTGGTCTCAAACTTCTAGGCTCAAGCAATTCTTCCGCATCAGCCTCTCAAAGTGCTGGGATTATAAGTGTGAGCTACTGCACCTAGTCCAAAGGTGTACTTTTAAAAAATATTTAAAGGGATATTTTGAGTAGGGAGTCCCTTTTATCCAGAAATTGACATATTTTTGAGAGCTAGAAACCAAACTGATTATAAATGCTGAATCATAAAACTAAATAATTGAGGTTTTAGTAAAAATTTTATTAATGGAAAATTCTACTTATGATGAAAAAATTTAAGAAATACTTGCATCAGGCTTTAAAAGAGAAGTTAACAGAGCATGTAACTGATCTTTAAGTACCTACATTGAGGTGATTGTTCTTTTTGGCCATATTTTATTGTGACGTGATCTTAAGCAGTTTTTCTTAACAAAACACAAAATGGTGATTTCTCCTCAGTAACTACCAGACACAGTTGTTTAACATCTGAGATACAAATGGAAAAAATGGCAACTCTTTTTCTGGGTAGTTGTTTTGGATCTCTGAAGCTTGCATTGTTTATTCTTATTAAGGTATCACTCTATAACTGGAAAATGACTAAGCTGAAAGCTATTGTTTATATCATTCTAAGTGGCCAGAGTTTCTGTTTTTTGATAATAGCCAAATTTCAAATCATTTTTTGTAACATAGGAAAGAGATAAACCATCAGTAAATGCACTTATATTGACCCTGACATTTTCTTCTTAGGTGCTGCCAATGTGTCAAAAGGAAAGAATTGCTTTTAGACATGAATAATTTCTTTATTGCAGGACCAAACCCTGATTGCTGCTGGGTAATATCTATCCATTCACAACAGTAGCACAAAAAGTCAAAAAGGTATAGATGACCCTTGACATTAGATAGGAAACCCTTCAAACCAATTTCTCACTTTCCTTCATGACATTGGAAGCTTTGTATGTCATTTAAACATTAATTTTCAAATGTCATATATTACTCATTGTTTTCTCAGTATTTATAAGTTACATAATTTAATTTTTAAAATAAGAAAAGTGAGCCGGGACAACCTCCTTGGGTACCTTCCCACTGTGGGAGCTTTTATGTTCTCTCAATAAATCCTGCCTTCTCACTTAAAAAAGAAAAGTGGACCAGGCTCGGTGGCTTAGCCTGTAATCCCAGCACTTTGGGAGGCTGAGGTGAGTGAATTGCCTGAGCCTGCAGGTTCAAAACCAGCCTGGGAAACTTGGCGAGGCCTTGTTCTCTACAATAAATCAAAAACAATTAGCCGGCGTGGAAGCGCACGCCTATAGTTCCGGCTGCTCGGAAGGCTGAGGTGGAAGGATCGCTGGAGCCCAGCAAGTCGACACTGAGGTGGCTGTGAGTGTGCCACTACGCTCCAGCCTGGGTGACAGAGTGAGACTCCAACTCAAAAAAAAAAAAAAAGAAAGCAAAAAAAAGTGGCTAATATGTATTTTTAGCATTGATATAAGATAGAAGTTCTCAAAGTGTAATTACTAATCGCCTGGAAACTTGCTAAAAGACAAATTCTTGGTCCCACTCCAGACATACTGAATCAGAAACTTGTGTGAGTAGGATTCAGCAATCTATTTTCTTTTTTTTTTTTCTGAGTTGGAGTCTCACTCTGTCGCCCAGACTGGAGGGCAGTGGCTGCTCCCAGCCACCGCAGCCTCTACCTGCTGGGCTCCAGCGATCCTTCCGCCTCAGCCTTCCAAGTAGCTAGAACTACAGGCGCGTGCTACCACTCCCAGCTGATTTTTGATTTATTGTAGAGATGAGGTCTTGCCAAGTTGCCCAGGCGGGTCTGGAATCCGTGGGCTCAGGCAATCCACTCCCCTCAGCCTCCCAAAGCCTGGGATTACAGGCTGAGCCACCGAGCCGGCTAGCAATCTATTTTCACAAGTCCACCAAGTGATTCTGCAAACCACTAATAAAAAATATTGAAATACCCACTCATTATCCTTTAGACTGTTATCCATCACAGGAAAACACAAATTCTTCATGAAGATGGCAAAAAAGGAGGCCCACTACAAATATAAAACTTGGCTGTAGTGGAGGAAAAAATAGTATAGAAAAGGAAGGCTGCAGTGTAAACACAACTGTAGAGTTTGTGTTTCTTTGTTCTAAGAGGCAGCTCTAATAATGCCCAGGTCAAAAACGAGACTTAGTTTTCCTGCACTATGGTATCAGCCTGACAACAGTAATTCTACTATTATTTGGTTTATATATTGGGCTTCCAAGTTATTTCCCATGAAAACAGTGTTCTGCAGGTAAACATATTTGATCTAATAACTCTCTCATTTTGCAAATGTAACTAAAGCCCAGAAAGGTTGTCCAACATGCCCAAGGTCATACAACTAATGACTTCAGGGGGCAACAGAATTCTAGTCTACTGACTGCCTACCTGACTGCCTACCTGCTCACTCCTTTATACATACCTCTGCCATTACTTATAAATAAAAAAAAATTACCAGGGAAAATATAGCTTATAACAGTTTAAGATCGAGAGAAGAAAGACAGGCGTTGCACAGGGGTCTTTAATTAGCTCTAAATTTGGTTCTAAGTTTCTTGACAATGAAAACAAAAAGTAAGACATGTCCAATTTTCTACCAAGCTTTCATTATTGAAGAGATTTTAAAAATACTACTGTCTTATAACAGACACTTGGTTCTAAAATAAATTTCTCAGGCCAGGCATGGTGGCTCACACCTGTAATCTCAGCATTTTGGTAGGTGGAGGCAAGAGGCTTGCTTGAGCCTGTGGGTTCTAGAACAGCTTGGGCAACTTGGCGAGACCTTGTCTCTACAATAAATGAAAAAATTAGCGTGGTGGCCCACGCCTATAATCCCAGTTATTTGGGAAGCTGAAAATGGATAATTACTTGCACCCCCGAGTTGGCGTCCAACCAGGGCAATATAGTAAGATTCTGTCTCTAAAGAAAAAAGAAAAGATAAAGGAAAAAGAGAGAGGGAGAGAAGGAAATACAATAAGTTAATGGAATGTTGTAAAGGCAATAAATGAGATTTAAAGGATACCAACCAAAACAGATAAACCAGATAGTAAACTACTAAGTAAAATGGCTGGGTGTGGTGGTTCATGCCTGTAATCCCAGCACTTTGGGAGGCCAAGGTGGGAGGACTGCTTGAGTCTAGGAGTTCAAGACCAGCCTAGGCAACACAGTGAGACCTCGTCTCTACAAAAAACAAAATAAAAAAATTAGCTAGGGCTGGGCGTGGTGGCTCAGCCTATAATCCCAGCACTTTGGGAAGCTGAGGCGAGAAGATTACCTGAGCCCAGGGGTTCGAGACCAGCCTGGGCAACTTGGTGAGACCTCATCTCTATAATCAATCATAATAAAACTAGCCGGGTATGGTGGTGTGCATCTGTAGTTCCAGCTGCTTGGAAGGCTGAGGTGGAAGGATAGCCTGAGCCCAGCAGGTAGAGGCTATGGTGGTGGTGAGCACGCCACTGTACTTCAGCCTGGGCGACAAGAGTGAGACTCCAACTTAAAAAAAAAAAATTAGCCAGGCATGGTGGTGTGTGCCTGTAGTCCCAGCTACTCAGGAGGCTGAAGGAAAAGGATCGTCTGAGCACAGGAGGCTGAGGCTGTGATAAGCTGTGATTGTGCCACTGCACTCCAGCCTAGGTGACAGAGGGAGACCCCAACTCAATAAACAAATAAGTAAATAACAGAGGACTTTAGAAAAGAACATTAAAAAGGTGTAAGTATTAAAGGTAATCACTAAAACAAAAATACAAACCTTCTTCAATAAACACAACACAAAATATTGTTTAAATCTAAAAGCAAAATTATGTTTTTTATAGCCAAACTAGGTGAAGGAACTGAGTGACACCATTCAAGAAGACATTTCTTTCTAAAGAGGCCCAGCAAACAACAAACATCATTATTTCTGGCAAATAGTAGCTGATTAGAAATTTTTATTAATGAGATAAGATGAATCTCATCTTATCTTTGGTCCACTGTTAATAGTATGTTATTTTAAATCTAGAAATGTTGCTAAAAATGATGCCATACTTCTACTCTGTCCAGTCCATAAAATATTGATTCTTAAACACTTATTTATATGGATTGCATTATTTAAGCGTGAGAGATTAAGGAAAAGTTTGCTACACTACAAGTACTGACAGATTTTTGTTTTATTTTGAATTGGAGTTTCATTCTCCAGACTGGAGGGCAGTAGCACGCTCATGGACACCACAGCCTTGACCTGCTAGGCTTAGGCGATCCTTCCCCCTCAGCCTTCCAAGTAGCTGGAACTACAGATGCACACCACCATGTCCGGCTAGTTTTTGGTTATTTATTGTAGAGATGAGGTCTCACCAAGTTGTCCAGGCTGGTCTTGAACCCCTGGGCTCAGGCAATCCTCTTGTCTCCACCTCCCAAAGTGCTGGGACTGGAGTCAGTAATAGTTCCTTGTCAATGCTAACAGATTTTAATAGTAGGTCACTGAATGATGTACAGATGGTTTTAAGATAGCATTTCTAACGTATACATATTTCTGCACATTCTCCTTTCAAAACAATAATGAGGAATTAAAACCAAACTCCTTTGTAAACAAAATGAGAAGATATTGACAACCTGGATTACAATCTGAAGGCAGAAAGTATATGGAGAAAAGGTAACTAGAAGCTGAAGTATATACACCTATGAGCAGGAGATTTCAACAATAAACAAACGGATTCACCCCCCCAACTCTGGAAGATTCAGAAAATGGTGGTAGTAGGCAACTAGCAGGGCTGAAAATAGGGGAGATGATTAAGAGTTAAACTTTCAGATTCCATTCATTCCCGCTCTGTACAGCCTGACAAACATCCTTTCCCTACCTTCGAAGGACAACGGAGGGAATGCAGGCTGGGAAAGAAAGGCTTTAAACTCCAAACGCAAAGGAAGATAGGGTTCAAGGTGCTGGATGGAGAACAGGTTGGGGTAGTTATGTGGAAATTTGCATACCAGTAGCACCTCAGACCCTTTTCCTGACCAGCATCAGACTTAAGTTCACACAAGAAAGAAAATCAGAGTATCTAATGTTCTTTGGGGAAACTAAATAGCCCTGAAGAAGGCCTATATAAATTATCTCACCTATGAAAAAGCTGTATTTCATTCAAATACCTTAAGAGGGTCAACGGTCTCATTTTCTATTCTGTATGTCATTCTTACTTATAAATGGACAACTAGCATTACCAGACATTTGAGAAAAGTATTACCAAAAACTGAAGATAAAAAAAAGGAATTCCAAAGAAAATGGGGAAAAAAAAATCAAATGAAAGAAAAAGAAGAAAAACAGAATATCAATCCAGGAAATCAAGTTTCATTTAAAAATTTACCAAAACTGACTTAATGTCTAGATTTATAGGGACCAATATGTTAACACAATGAATAAATGAAAAGAGACCTACACCATTATTATCATGAAATATTAGAAAACCAGAGATAAAAAATAGATTACAAGCTGGGCTCGGTGGCTCAGCCTGTAATCCTGCGCCTTTGGGAGGGTGAGGTGAGGGGATTGCCTGAGCCCGCAGGTTCGAGACCCGCCTGGGCAGCGAGACCTCATCTCTACAATAAATCAAAAAATCAGCCGGGCGTGGTAGTGTGTGCCTGTAATTCCGGCTACTTGGAAGGCTGAGGCGGAAGGATCGCCAGAGCCCAGCAGATTGAGGCTGTGAAGCCACTGCACTCTAGTCTGGGCGGCAGAGTGAGACTCCAACTCAAAAAAAAAACAAAAACAGATTATAAGTGTTTCTAGGGAAAAGCAGATCACATACAAAGGCTTAGGAAAAAAAGAACAGAACAAAATCAGACTTCTCAAAAACAACATATGAGGTTAGACTATAATACAGCTATGGTTTTAAGATTCTAAATAAAATATATTTTCTTCTTAGAATTCTATATGCAGCCAAACTATTAATCCAGAGTAAGACAAAATGAAAATACTTCGAGACATGTTAGATCTTAAAATACTTACCTCCCTTGTATTCTTTCTAGGAAAGTTAATGAAAGATGTGAGCCATCAAAAGAACGTAACTGACAAAGAATGCATGGGACTCTAGAAACTGAGAATTTAACACAGATCAGAGAAGGAATGATGGTAACGAGAAGTCCCAGGTAAAAGCTTAGAGTAGAAAAACAAAGAGGCTTCACAAGCAAGGTCTTCAAGACAAACAAACAAAAAATGCTAGTGATAGGTTTAAGTGATCATTTTAGCCATGCATAAAATAAATGTTAGACTCTATTAGAAGGTATGTGTATAGAAGTAGTCATTCACATAAAGAAACCCAAGGAAATAAAAAGGTGAGAGAATTCCAAACTCTAGAAGAAACTACAAGTTGTAAAACATTTTAGAACGTAATTTGTGTCAGAAATGAATAATATATATGGGTATAGTAATACTTAGGCTATAAATTGATATAGCCAAAAACCCAAATGTAGACTAGAAGAAGAAGGAGGGTCAGGACATATGTGTTTAAGAGAGTTTAATGTTCATCTTATCATAGTAAGAAGTCAGTAAGTATGTATGTAAGTATGCAATATGTAAAATGGATGGATTAGGTTAGAAACATAGAGGTAAGTAACAGAAGAAATAGCTAAAAAGGTTGTCAGAGGATGAGCAGGGTATTGTTGTTTTCTATTTATTCCCTGAATCACAAAATAAGTTCACTATATACATATAACATTTAAAAATATTAACATAACAATATTTTAATAATTGAAATAATCATAAATAATTGCATTTCATCATTCAGTGCACTGAATCACAACTTAATTTACTATGTCTTTATGCTTCTTATTTAATGACTATATTATGGTAAGAGTTTTAAGTACTACGTACCATGTGAAATACACTGCAATCAAATTAAATTAATTTCTGCATTAAATAGCCAAAGACTGTCTTAGGTAAATAAAAAAGATACACAATAATAGTTATTAGGTCATCTTATTTCTGATTTCACTGAAAATGATGTAAAACATTCATGGTGGGTGGGCATAAAATACTTTATATTTTAAGATTTTCTATGTCCTTTCCAGGATTTTTTTCTGTGTGTGAGTTGAAGTCTCACTCTGTCACCCAGGCTGGAGAGCAGTGGCACGCTTACCATCACCATAGCCTCAACCTGTTGGGCTCAGGCAATCCTTCCGCCTTAGCCCTCCAAGTAGTTGGCACTACAGGCATGCACCACCGTGCCCAGCTAATTTTTTGATTTATTGAAGAGACGAGGTCTCGCCAAGTTGCCCAGGCTGGTCTTGAACCCCTGGACTCAGCAATCCTCTTACCTCTGCCTTCCAAAGTGCTGGGATTACAGGTGTGAGCCATTGTGTGCGGCCTTTCAAAGATCTTAAAAGTATTTCTTTACTTGTCAAGTAGGTATTATCATAATAAAAATTGTAATATCTAATATTATAAGAGTTTACTATGTGCCAATAATTATCCTAAATGTATTGTCTTATATACTACATAATTTTGGTATTACCCTTATTTTATATTAATTAGGTTCATTTTACAGATGTAAAAATTGAGTATGAATAACAACTAACAAATGTAGAAAAATATGATGAAATAAAAAAATCACCATTTGGCATCCTCCACAGTAACGTTTAGAGCAAGAATTAACAATGGAGTCAAAACTGGTGAGGGAAATAAGATGTTTACAGAGTTTCAAAGGATCTTCCCATAAGATATTTATTACAAAGGGAAAATGGTGACTTTATGGTAGAGAAATGTAAAAATATCATCTTATGATCAACGGTAACATCACCCAAAAGAGAACAAAACAGATATCATGGACCTCCCCCATATGATAAGTGAAGAATATATCATATCCATGATATTTTGCCAAAAATGCATAACCAATTCTAATTATGAAGAAACATAAGACAAACCCAAATTAAGGTATATTCTGAAAAATAGTGTATACTTCTAAGAAATATCAAAATAATAAAAGACAAAGTCAGATTAGAAAACACTAGAGACAGGACAACTAAATAAAACGTGATCTTGAATTGAATACAGGAATAATTTTTCATTTGCTATGAAGGATGTTAGTAGTATAACTGACAAAATCTGAATAAGGTTTATAGATAAGACAATAATATTTTATCAATGCTAATTTCCTGTTTTTGATAATTATATATGGTTATGTAATAAAAAGTAGTTTTATGTAACTACACCTTAAGTATTCAGGGATTAAAGAGGCATTATTTCTGCCTTTCAAATGATTCAGGAAAAAATCACACATATATACATATAATATAAAATACATATAATATAAAATAAATCAAGCCAGGTACAGTGGCTCACGCCTGTAATCCCAGCACTTTGGGAGGCGGAAGTGAGAGGACTGTCTGAATCTAGGGGTCCGAAACCAGCCTGGGTAACTTGGCAAGACCTGGTCTCTACAATATATAAAAAATTGGCTGGGCATGGTGGTGTGGGTCTGTGGTTCTAGCTACTTGTAAGGCCAAGGTGGAAGGATTGCTGAGACCAGCAGGCGGAGGCTGTGGTGGCTGTGAGCATTCCACTTCACTCCAGCCTGGGCGACAGAGTGAGACTCAAACTATAAATAAACAAACAAACAAATAAATAAACTATGGCAAATATTAACATATAGGAAATAAACTATTTTTGCTATATTTATAAAGGTGTAAAATTATTTCAAAATCAAAACCAAAAAGCTAAAACAGGCCAGGTGTGGTGACTCACACCTATAATCTCAGCACTTTGGCAGGTCAAGGCAAGAGGATTGCCTGAGCCCAGAAGTTTGAGACAAGTCTGGGCAAAATGGCAAGATCTTGTCTCTACACTAAAAAAAAAAAAAAAAATTAGCCAAACATGGTGGCATGTGCCTGTAGTCTCAGATACTTGGAAGGCTGAGGTAGAAGGATCACCTGAGCCCAGCAGGTCAAAATTGTGATCATGCCACCACACTCCAGCCTGGGCGACGGCATGAAACTTGAAATTAAAACAAAACCAAACAAAAACTAAATCAACTCTAAGGCTTGTCTTGCCTAAATTCAAAAGGTAAAGTAGTAGAACTGAGATTCATATACATTTTTCTCAACTCCAAAGCCCCATACTATTAACCACAGTACTACCACCATTTATAGTTTTAATGGGGGGAACACACTCACACATTCAAAGAACTCAAATAAGTAAACCTACACTACTAGTAAGCTACTCAGTTGCCATCAACAAGTTAAAGATGAGAAGTCATTCATCAAATTATTAGACAAACAATAATATAGTCAATTGCTGCAAAGGTATAATAAGATTTGGCTTGTTATGTCACAAATTACTACAATTTTCTTTAATATACAGAATAAGTAGGGCAAAAAGCCAAGAGGTCAAGTATTTTAAAGCCAATCTTTCAGTGGAAAAAATTTTTTTAGAAGGCTAGATAAAGCAAATGTGGCAAAACCTCAGTAACTGTTAAATTTCAGTAACGGGCAGAAGGGTTCATTGTATCATTTTTGCTATTTTGAATAGGTTTGATAACCTTTGAAATAAAATAAAAATTAAAGCCAAGTGCGGTGGCACATGCCTATAGTCCCAGCTACTTAGGAGGCTGAGGCAGGAGAATCACTTGAGCTGAAGAGTTTGAGTCCAGCCTGGGCAACAGAGTGAGATCATATATAAAATAAAATAAAATAAATTTTAGGGAAATGGAATGCACTGAGTAAAGGCATCAACATTCACTCAACATCTTCTATCTATAAGACACTGTGAAAAAAAGCACTGAATAGCTAATGTGGTAAAAAGTTTTTTCTTGTGTATATTTTAAGCTGATCCCATGTTCAATATTTAACTAACAAATGCCTGCACATTATTAACGTCTTACTATTAGAATTCTATAGTACTATTATTTTGGGTAATTGATCAATGTACCATTTTTTGGAGAATAAATGTGAAGATATTACATTCTCTGGAAGTATATAATAATTTTAACAAGAAAAATGAAAATAATCACAGATCTATGAGTGTAAATCTGATTTACATGTGGTATCTAAATGTGCACAACATTATTTTCTTTTTTTGAGTTAGAGTCTCACTCTGTCGCCCAGACTGGAGTGCAGTGGCTGCTCCCGGCCACTGCAGCCTCGACCTGCTGGGCTCCGGCGATCTTTCCACCTCAGTCTTCCACGAAGCTAGAACTACAGGTGTGTGCTACCACGCCTGGCTAATTTTTGATTTATTGTAGAAGAGGTCTCACCAAGTTGCCCAGGTGGGTCTCGAACCCGTGGGCTCAGGCAATCCACTCACCTCAGCCTCCCAAAGCTCAGGATTACAGGCTGAGCCACCTAATTATTTTCATCCTATGAAGCAAACAGTGTGCTACTATGAGAGAAAAAAAATCAATAGAATTTTCAAGCTGGATGAGGCTTTTGTAAACATCTTCTTCCATCCTACTAGGTCAAAACTAAGACAAAGATCAATGGACTGACTTGTCCAAGGTTTAAAAAAAAGAACAAACAAAAAACTCTGTTATCAGGCAGAGATGAATAGCATTGAAGTCTTTGGACTCTGGGCCAATTTCAAGTGGAAGACCTATGCTGAGATCTAGGATCAAAAATTTTTTTCTCTTACTTGCTAGCACTATGAAAATAACTGTAACTATTACAGCTTAAAGTGGGCTCCAAAACTTTGTTCTACCTGTGGCAATGTATTCTGGGAGAACACATATTGCATAGGGACAGATCATCTCTGGTACCCTCTAGATACAGAGAATGTAAAAAAGGCAAAAGACTGCATTTTTAACTACAATTTTCTTCTGTATAATGAAATTTGTGGCTATTGGTAAATTCCCATCAATATTTTGTGGGTATACATAGTTCAATACTATCATTAATTGCATAACAAATACTATATGTTGAATATATTCAAAGTCAATACATAGGTATCTTTACAAAATGACATTGATAAAAATCAACATTGCAATGAATGCATAAAAGTTTTTATTTCCTCAAATATTTTTATCTAATTTAGAAAATCTTTTCTGGAACACTGTATTTATTTTTAAGATGTGGGGTACAATTCAGGATTAGGTGTACAAATGGTCACCGTACAGGTAAAGTTTGGGCCTTCCTTTGGTCCCCACTTCACCTAGTTTGATCTAGAACACTTTTTTTTTCCCTGAGTTGGAGTCTCACTCTGGCGACCAGACTTGAGTGCAGTGGCACGCTCAGGGCCACCGCAGCCTGCTGGGCTCAGGCGATACTTCAACCTCAGCCTTCCAAATAGCTGGAACTATAGGTGCGTGCTACCACACCCGGCTAATTTTTGTGGTTTATTGTGGAGACGAGGTCTCACCAAGTTGCTCAGGCTGATCTCAAACTCCAGGTCAGGCAATCCTCTCACCTCAGCCTCCCAAAGTGCTGGGATTACAGGCTGAGCCACCACACCTGGTCTGATCTAGAACATTTTAAAAACATGCTTACTTTCTTCCTTATTGAAATTCAGATACCATGGATTTGGAAAGGAGAAATAAAGGGAAGGAATTTTAAAGTATCTAGATTATGATTGACAAATGCTCTAATGCTTTCAAATATATGGGTTCAAACATTATTAAAGATGAAATTGATATGGGCTATTTGTAATTTTAAAAAAATCATACAAACTCAAATTAGTTTACAAGATTTTAAAGTATCTCTTAAGAGAGCATTCCAAATCCCATTACATCATCCTACTTATACAAGACTTTTTTTGTTGTTGTTGCTGACATTTGGTGATTTCAGTGAATATATAATAATACATATAATTATATGTCTTAATTTAAAAAAAAATTCACGCATGCCATTTCAACTGGAGATATTAGAAATTGGTTTAATTTTGTGGGTTACCATTTAATTGTTTTATGTGGAACTTAGACTGAACCATCATAATATGATTTAGTTGGAATAGTCAAAAAAATTATCCCATCCTGCTTTGTGTCTGAAACAAAGAATTTTCAGGACTAGGCATATCCCTATCTCAAAGAATGCCTTAGGAACCAGAATGCTACCAAAAACAGGATACAGAGAGAGACTAAATTTATTCATTCATTCATTCATTCTTTCCTTCTCTCCCTCCTTTCCTTTCTTTGAGTTTCTTTTTTCTTAATTATTTATTTATTTGCTCATTTTTAGAGACAGGTTCTCACTCTGTCTCCTATCCTGGCATGGTCGTACCTCACTGTAACCTCAAATTCCTGGGCTCAAGTGATCTTCCTGCCTCAGCCTTCTGAGTAGCTGGGACTATAGGCCTGGGCCACCAGGTCAGGCTGTTTTAATTTTGTTAGAGAAGGTCTTGTATGTTGCCCAGGCTGGTCTTGAACTCCTGGCCTCAACTGATCCTTCTGGCTTAGCATCTAAAAGCACTGGGATTGCAGGCATGAGCCACTGCCCCAGCCAGAAAATGAATTCTTAAAATCAGAATTTAATTGAAATCTAAACATTTGACAGATTTTTAAAACATATGTATACATACACATATTAACATACAGATGGGTCTAGTCTACTGGATGTACTACATGTATCTGTACCCTTGTTAAAGTCCTTAAGCTGTTATCCTGACTGGGAATGTCTCCTTTCCTCACTTCTGTAAGTTCTGGGCAAAATACATGAACTTACTTTATTTATCCAAATTTGCTGAATTTTTCTGGGTAGTATTATTTTGACACTTATCACATAAATTCTCTGCCACATATATTTTTATGTGACTTGAGCTGAAATCTACCTTTTACTTTGGAGAATTCAATATGTAATTGAAAAGATGACTAAGCATATGAGCAAACTGTTGTGCATGAACTTTCTGTTAAGGTAAAAGATATAATTACTATATCTGTGAGTCAAACTACTATACTGTGAATTCCTCAATGGCCATCCAGTCTTATATTCTTACTCATCTTTCCTCAGCAAAGATCCAGGTAATAATAAAGGCAGCAGCTACAGTATTTAGAGCATTATTTCGTTCCAGGTTCTTTCCTAAGTGCTCCAAATATAATAACTCACTTTTTTAAAAAATTGTTTTTTATTTTATTTATTTTTTATATTTCATTTTAAAGATGTGGGGTACAATTCAGGATTATGTATACAAATGGAGTAACTCACTTAATCATTACTAAAATCCTAAAAGATAGATGTGTACAATTATTACCTCATTTAATATTTGAGGAGAATGAGGCACAGGTATCTCAAATGTCTTCTTCAAGCACAAAATATGACCGTGATATAGTATTATCTAATATATAGATATATCTAATTTATATCTAATATAAAATTTTTCAACTGTCTCAAAAATGTTCTTTGTAGTTTCTCCCATTGAAAAAATTTTAGAGCCAAGTGTAGTGACTCAAGCCTGTAATCCCAGCACTTTGAGAGGTGGAGATGAGAGGATTGCCTGAGCTCAGGGGTTTGAGACCAGCCTGAATAACATGGTGAGACCTTGTCTCCACAATAAATTAAAAAAAAAATTTAGCAGGGCAAGGTGGTGCATGCCTGTGGTTCCAGCTACTTGGAAGGCTGAGGCAGAAGGATCACCTGAGTCCAGCCAAGTTGAGGTTTTGGTGGCCGTGAGCATGCCATGGCACTCCAGCCTGAACAACAAAATGAGATTCAAAAAAAAAAAAAAAAAAAATGAAGCAGTTTCAATCAAGGATCTAGAATTACATTTGCTTGTCAAGAGTCCTTAGTCTCCTTAACCTGAAACAGTTTATTCCCACACCCTCCTCACTGTCTTTCATAACAGTTAAAGTTTTGAAGCGTAAGGGTCATTGTCTTGTAGAAATGGCCCACAATGTAGATTTGCCAGATATTTTCCTTATGATCAGATTTAGATTAAGTATCTTCTTAGGCAAGAATGTATGCAAACAATGTTTTGTACTTCTGCATGCCATTTGGAGACATATGAAATCATTATTAGTTAGGATGCTGTATTGAATCACTTGGTGAGAGTGGCTTATGTTTCCTTAAATAATTAAATTTAATGACTATAAGTATTGATTTGCTGAAAAAATTTGATTTTTAGACAAGCCAAATAATATGTTAAATGTGAAAGATAATTACCTATGATGGCTTCATAGATAATTATGAATAATGGATATGTTCTTTTTAACTATTTCAGTATTTTTTCTAATTTTCTGTTGGCACTTCCCTTATTTTTATTATTGAGGCCTGATACTGTGCAACTTGGGACATAGTACAATACTGTGGGGTCTTCCCCAAAAGCTCTGATGGAAAGCTAAACACAATACTATATTTTGATAAGGAAGATACGTGACTTATTTATTCTATATTTAATGTGTTATATACAAACACGGTTAAAAAGACAGTGGGAAGTTTCCAGGTCAAACAACATTAGAATTTTTTTTAACATATTTTTTATTATAAAATTATGGGGTACAGTTAAGGGTTATGTATACAAATGTGCATCGTTCAGGCACCCTTATTAATAAGGGGACAACTTTAAAATTTTGAGGAAAATACTATTAAATTAGTTTTCAAAATAAGATAGGTTAGAAAAATTACAATAGCCAAAAAATAAACAAGTCTAATCTACTACCATCCTCATCACAATTTAAAGGATCCACAAAAAAAACCCAAAAATGAAATATCTCATAAAATAAATACTAAAGATTTCAAGACTATAACTTATTTTAATATATTTAAAACTTTTTGTAGATAGATTTTAATATAAGTGCTGTATTTCTGGGTTTTTTTCCTACCAATCATTCACTCTGAAACTGAAGCACTAATCCACACAAGAACAAAATCTTAATAGCAAATATTATCATGAGCATGTACAAAAATTAGGTTCCATTCACTTAGATTAATTACCACAACAGGGTTTACTATGAAATATTTTTAGCTAATTCTTTTCTACATTTAACTGCATTATTTAAAAAAATATTAATGGTTTGGGGGGCTTTTAATTTTTCATAATGCTATAATAGTCAGTGTGTACAAGACCACTTAATGAATACAAAAGGACAATAGGGCTCCTCCAAAACCATACAAACTAATCATTAGGAAGCCACTTTGAATAAGAAATTGCACATAATCAAAAAAAGATCTAATGGCAACCATGACAAAGGACATAATTTGATAAGCTTAAATATAATACATAGTACAAACAGATATGTCAAACATGAATTCTTATCAAGAATAAACAGAAATAAGTTTTGTGTTCCTGAGAAACATTTAACAAATTCTCAATATCAAGGGCATAGCATGTGTTACCAGAATTATACTTGTTATTTCTAATTCTCACCATAATCCTGAGAGGTAGTTTTGTTATTTGTGTTACAGATAAAGAAACTAAGAACCAGAATGGCTGAATAACTGACCTTGGATAGCTAGTAAGTAGATGATAGAACTGGGACTCAAACTCACATTTGTGCATTTTGGGTCTATGGAATCACAGGCCATAATCTACCTCATTACTATGCCTCTATGTAAATAGATTTTTGACTTAAAAAAAAATCACAATAAAGTTTTAAATATTTACGGAAAGCAACACATACTTAAAACGTCTATCATTAGTTCTGACACATCAGTCAAAATGGAAGACTGTATCTGTCTGTGTTTCTGGATTGCCTATTCTGTTCCATTATTTATCATTATACCAATGTCATATTGTCTTTATTATTTTAACTTTATAAGAAGAGTCAATATTCATTAAATTAAACTATGCCATCTTGCTTATCTTTCAGAGTCTTGGTTATTATTTACTCTTTGAAATTCCAATATTTAAAAATCAGTTTGTCAATTACACTCATACATATCTCTACTTGTTAGGATTTTAATTAGAAATGTATTTGGTTTACAGATTAATGTAAGAACTGGTAATTTTGAGTCTTCTAATCAATAAACATTTAAAAATGCATTTCAATTTAGGTTTTCTTAACATTCTTTCAATTGTGCTTATAAATATTTGTGCAGAGGCCTTGTTTATGCTTTAATAGATTAAGTACTCAATATTGGATATAACAGTATCCAAAAACAATGATATTTTCTGGATAGTAAGGAATTTTTAACTTCAACTTTAATAAAAAAAAAAATACAAGGCCAGACATGGTGGCTCAAGTCTGTAATTCCAGCACTTGGGAGGCCAGAGCGAGAGGATTGCCTGAGCTCAGGGGTTCAATACCAGCCTGGGAAACTTGGTGAGACCTCATCTCTACACCAAATCAGAAAATAAGCCAGGCATGGTAGCGCATGCCTGTAGTTCCAGCTACTTGGAAGGCTGAGGCAGAAGGATTGCCTTAGCCCAGCAGGTTGAGGCTTTGGTGGCCATGAGCGTGCTACTGCACTCTAGCCTGGGAGACACAGTGAGACTCCAACTAAAAAAAAAGTAACAATAATCAAAAGTATTTTCCAAAGTGTGTATAGTTATTCATTGTAATCTTGGGCAGCCTTTGAAATTGTTAGTTAAAAATTTCTGTCAACTGCTTGGTATAAAATGACATCTCATTATGGGTTTCATTTGCATTTCTCTGATTATTAATGAGGGAAAACAACTTCTCACTCCTTTGGTAGAAGCAATTTTCTTCTAATATAAATTTTCTGTTGGTGTCTTCTGACTATTTTTCTTCTGTGTTGTCTTTTTCATATTGATTTCTAGGAATTTAAAAACTATATTATTTCAGCCTGGGCAACATAGTGAGACCTGATCTCTACAAAAAAATTTAAAAAATTAGATAGATGTGATGGCACGTTTCTGTAGTCCCAGTTACTTAGGAGGGTGAAGTGAGAGAACTGCTTGAGCACAGGACTTAGAGGCTATGGCAAGCGATAATAATGCCAACGCACTCCAGTTTTTGTGACAGAGCATGACTCCTACTCAATAACTAAATAAGTAAATAAATAAATAAGCAAACATACAAATAAATAAAGGATACTCATTTTATCTTGGTTATTTGTGTCACTCATATCTTCTCCTACTCAGTGGCTTGCCTTTTCATATTTTAAGGATATCTTTTGATAAACAAAGATTCTTTATTTTAGTATAATACAGGTTATTAGTTTTGGCTTTTATGTCCTGCTCAAGAAATTTTTCCCTACCCCAAGGTCATGCAGACATTCTCCAAAGTTACCTTCTAGAAGCTGTCATTTTAATCTTTACACATTTAGATCTATATTCTACCTGAAATTAATTTTTGAGTAGAGTGAAAAACAGAAATTCTGTTTCATCTTTTTCTTTAGGGAAAAAGTTATTCCAGCATCATTTACTGAATAATCAATATTTCCTCACTGAGCTACAATGACAGCTCTTTCATAAGTTAAATTACTATGTATGAGGGGTCTGTCTCTGTCTTATTCCATGGTCTACCATGGTCCCAATAGCACAGTGCCTAATTATAAAATCATACGATCACATGATGTTTGGATATGTGATAGGACATATCTCACTTCCCATTGTCCTTATTCAGGAGTATCTTGATTATTTTTGCCTTTTTTGCTGTTCCATGGAAACTTATGATAAAGTTTCACAACCTCCACCTCTTTTTTAAAAAATTAGAATGGCACTGATTCTATGGCTCACTGTAGGGAAAACTGAGTCTTTTGGGTTTTTTTTTTTTTGAGTCAGAATCTCACTCTGTCGTCCAGGCTAGAGTGCAGTGGCATGCTCATGGCCACTGCAGCCTCTGTCCATTTGGCTCAGGCGATCCTTCTGCCTCAGCCTTTCAAGCAGCCGGAATTATAGGCACATACCACCACACCCAGCTAGTTTTTTGATTTGTTGTAAAGTCGAAGTCTCGCCAAGTTGTCCACGCTGGTCTTGAGCCCCTGGGCTCAGGCAATCCTCTTGCCTCTGCCTCCTAAATTGCTGGGATTATAGGTGTGAGTCACTGCACCTGGCAACATTTTAAATAACAATAAAAATTTCAATTTATGAACATAGCAAAGAGTGATTTTTTTTAACACTAGACGTAAGTTTTAATAAGCAAAAATAAGCTTATTTCTTTAACAGCTGGAAGTGATGAAAAGCTATGATGAATCTTCCATAGATGTCACCAAGGGCTAAGAAAAAGGAAACCTAATAAAGTGCTTGAGGATAGTGATGGGAAAAGATAGAGACTTCCTACTTCTATCCTACCAAGTTCAGACCATTAAATGAACTGGCATATGTGTATTATAGGAAAATATACAGATGTAGAAAGCATACCTGTAACCTCTTTCTTATCTGAACCTATGCTAAACTAGCTAGGGAAGAAAAATACCTTATTCAAAGACAAGAAATTAAAAAGGAACCAGTGTAGAATCTGCATACGAACAAAATTTTTAAAAGGGGAAAATAAATGACATGTGAAAGGCAGTTAATAGAAATATACAGCAACAGACCACATAAGAATTAAAACCAAATGTATGGACAAAATTCATAAAGCTCACACCTGTAATCCTATCTTACATGTATAATCCCAGCACTTTGGGAAGCCAAGGTAGAAGGACTGCTTAAGGCCAGGACTTCAAGATCCAGGACTTCAAGATGTGCCCAGGCAATACAGCATGAGTCAATCTCAAAAAATAAATAAGCAAGCAAGTAAATAAATAAAAATAAAAAATATATATGTGAAAAAGCTTTCTAGCAATAGCTCCTAAATCTATACTTGGAAAGAGTAGTTAAGACCAAGACATATCCAAGTAAAGACTTCAAAATTTAAAAAGAATCCTTTGGTGAGTAAGCAAAAAGATCAAATTACTTATAAGGATGGTGAATGGGACAGAATCATTCTGACCTCATTAATTCAACAGATGTTTATTGGGCATATGTTAAATACTAAGTACTAATTAGCTCTTGGAATTCAACATGGAATAAGACCAAATCCCTTTATTATTGATATTTGCATTCTAAGAAGATGGAGACAGACCACAGAATATATATGAATATATACAGAATATATATGCCAGTTAGTAGAAAAATAAAGCTAGATAAGGAACTGAGAGTTATAAATAAAGACAAAAGAAATATACGTGAGTGCTCACAGTCTTCAAAGCATCATCTAGAGTTTTAAGACAATAGAGCAATGTCTATTATCTCCTCAAGAAAAGGAAGCCTAGTTAAGAATTTTGTATCTGATCAAACTACCATGTAAGTATAAATGAAGAGACAAAATTTTGAACATAAAATAACTTGGGAAATACAGTTTCTATGTGACTTTCTGAAGAAATCACAACAAATTTGGGTAAACCAAAGGATAAACTATTATAAAAGACTTAGCTATAAAGATTGATTTTGTTCATTTCCTTTTAGCTGTTAAGACAACCAAAAAGTTGTAGGAGGGGAGGAGGAGAGTAGGTATGGTTAGAGAAAATACAAATGTTACAGACCCTAGCGATAAATATATGATATAAAACACAGTAATTGGCAAAGGAAGGGAAGGGACTAAGAGAGTAAGATTTCCTCATCTTTTATAGTCAGGGGTCAAGGAAATCCTGAAAGGCTGATAAATTGTGTAATTGGGGTCTCTTAAAAACACAATGGGAAATAAAAATTTTGTAAAAAAAAAATAAAAGGAGGAATTCTTAATAATACTTAATATCTTTTAAAAAAATCAATTATATTGCATGAAGTTATAGATCTAAAGGTAATTACTATAATGAAAATACAGGTCTAACAAATTACTAGAAGAAATACACATAAACCAGAGAGAGGCGGGTATGGTGAAAGATAAAAATTATAAATTAAAAAACCCTCATAAAACATAAAGCATAATATACAATGAAATAAACACCCCCCAAATAATTTGCCTTAAACAATATACTTTACATAATAGACATGAACTATTGATTCACATAGTAAGAATTTTTAGGAATGAATCATAAAAACATTTTGCTTAGTGAAAGAAGCCAGAATCAACAGGCTACAAATATTATAATTTCATTTATGTGACATTCTAGCAAATATAAAACTATAGAGATGAAAATCAGATTAATGTTTCTCAGGGCTTGCAGATGGGGCTTGGAGCTGACTGTAAAGGAGTCATACCTTTGAATTTTTAGGTTGACAGAATTCTCGTCTATGGTTCTGCAGCAGTACATTAATGATTCTTTGTTAAAAACTAGAGAACAATCACTTACTTTTAGTGAATACAAATTTCAAGATATCAGTTAGGATACTGAGGACACCTAGGAAGGATTGCAAATTATGACAAATGACACAACCTCATTGAAAGTAGTGGGAAAGAAAGAAACCTAAATAACTGTAGCAAACAGTATTTTGTACACATACTATAGTGCTAAAGACAAGAAAAATAGAATATAAACACTGTATTAATTGGCAAATTTCTTTATCACGGGGTATGACTTAGCAATTTTCAAACTACTTTATATGTATACTAGGCTTGAGCAAATTTGTAAATATATGTCAAATATTAGGAGCCAGTTTTCTTACTACCAGAGTAAGAAGTTACAAATAAGGAAAAGGAAATGCTACCATGAACTCAGAGATACCATTATGAACTCACACTTTTATATATATTATACAAACACACAGGTACCAGGGTTAAATATAGTGTCTATGTATACATGAGTTAGTAGACATAAACATATTTCCTAGCTCTATTTGCTGAGGGAACCTAGAAACTAATACTGCCATTAGCTACGAGCACATCCAGTGTTAGATGTTGGTTTCTAAAAACCATTCATTAATGAAGGAACCAGCACTCCGTGGAGAAATAGGCTAGCATATGGAAAGTTTGTATCTTCTTGTAGTGCCAGAAAGTAAGAAAGTACTACAAAGGGGAGGTAGTCTGTCACAAGGATACAGAAGCCAAACTGAAAGAGCTATCAATAGTTAAAGCTGGAATTTAAGCAATAAAATTAATATAGTATTGGTTTATGACCCAAAAAACAAAATAAATATCCATGAACCCATGTTGATATTAATGATTGAATTTTTTAAAGAGTGAATAGACAAGTTATCCTTAAAGAATTCCTTCTCCCCTCCTTTTATCATTATTATTATTGTTACTATTATTATTATCGTTGGTTCTTACTCTGTCACCCAGGCTACAGTGCAGTGATGTGATCACAGCTCACTGCAGCCTCACACTCTTGGATTCATGTGATCCTCTGGTCTAAGTTCCTGGAGGAGCTGGGACTACAGGCAAGCATCACCATGCCTGGCTATATTTCTCATTTTTTTGGAGACGGAGTCTTACTATGTTGGTCAGTTTGGTCTTGAACTCCTGGCCTCAAGTGTTTCCCCTGTCTCAACCACTCAAAGTACTAAAAGTATAGGTGTGACCCACCAAACCCAGCCCAATTGTGCTTTTATATATGAATAAACTTAACCCAGCAGGCACAAGGACTGAAAACCATAAAATCTTGCTGAAAACATTAAAGAAGACACAAATAAATGAAAAGATATCCTGTGTTCATAAACGGGAAGACAATGCTATTAAAATATCCCTAGTACCAAAAGCAACGTATAGATTCAATGTAATTCCTAGAAAAATCCCAGTAGTGTTTTCTGCAGAAATAGAAAAAAATTCTAAAATTCATGTATAATTTCAAAGCTGCTGAATAGCCAAGGTAATCTCAAGAAAGAAAAACAAAGATGAAGGTCTCACAGTTACTGACTCCAAAACATATTACAAAAGAACAGTACTCAAAACAATATGGAAAAAAAACCAAGTAGCCCTATTAAAAAGTGGGCAAAAAATATGAATAGACAGTTCTCAAAAGAAAATATACGAGCAGTCAACAGATACATGAAAAAATGCTCGGTCTCACTAGTCATCAAAGAAATGCAAACTAAAACTATACTGAGATACCACCAGGACAGTCATCATCTATAACTCAAAAAACAACAGATGCTGGAGAAGATGCAGGGAAAAGGGAACACTTCTACACTAGAACAAACTAGTGTGGGAGGGCAAACTAGTACAACCTCTGTGTAAAACAGTGTGGCGATTCCTAAAAGATCTAAAAATCAACCTCCAATACGACCCAGCAATCCTCCTTCTGGAAATATATCTGGAAGAATTCAAATCATTCTACAAAAAAGACAACTGTGCATGGATGTTCACTGCAGCACTATTCACAACAGCAAAAACATGGAACCAACTGTGCAGTCCATCAAAAGTAGACTAGATTTTTAAAAAGTGGTACATATACACAATGGAATATTATGCAGCCATAAAGAAGGACAAAATTATGAACTTTGCAGCTACTTGGATGGATTTAGAGTCTGTAATAGTCAGTGATCTATAACAGAAACAAAGAACTGATGTTTTTTGTTCTCATTCATAAGCAAACCTTGAACAATTATCATAATACTATAAGAAAGGAATTGGCAGTAGTGGGAAACTGCCAGGAAAGGGAGTGGGAGGGGCACACTTCATCAATAAGGGTACCTGATCTCAAACCAGGTGAAGTGGGAACCAAAGTGAGGCCCAAACTTTGCCTGTACAATGACCGTTTGTATACCTAACCCTAAATTGTACCCCACATCTTTAAATAAAATTAAACAACAACAACTACAAAAACCAATATGATAGTGGTACAAAGGTAGACATACAGACCAATGGAACAAAAAGAGAGAACCCCAAATCAAACTCACGTGTATTTGTTCAAGTGATTTTTGATAAAGGTGCCAAGGTTACAAAATAAGTAAAAGATTGTCTCTTTAAGAAATGGAGATGGGGAGAACAGAATATACACATTCAAAAGAATGAAATTGGATCCTCACTGTATTTACAAAAATTAGCTCAAAATGAATTTAAGACCTAAATGTAAAACCTGAAAAAAACGCCTAGAAAAAAGCATAGAAGAAAAATTCCACAGCACTGGATTTGGCAATAATTTCTTACATATGACACCAAAAGCATAGGCAACAAAAGCAAAAATAAGACAAATGGAACTACTAAACTTTAAAACTGTACAGCAAAGAGAACAAACAATAGAGTGAAAAGGTAACTTATGAAATGGGTAAAAATATTTGCAAACTACATACCTAATGAGGGGTTAAACATCCAGAATATACACAGAACTTCTAGAACGTGACAATTAAAAAAACCATCCAAGCTGGGCTTGGTGGCTCAGCCTGTAATCCTGTGACTTTGGGAGGCTGAGGTGAGTGGATTGCCTGAGCCCGTGGGTTCGAGACTCGCCTGGGCAACTTGGTGAACCTCATCTCTACAATAAATCAAAAAATTAACCGGGCGTGGTATCGCACGCCTGTAGTTTCGGCTACTTGGAAGGCTGAGGTGAAAGGATTGCTGTAGACCAGCAGGTAGAGGCTGTGGTGGCCGGGAGCGGCCACTGCACTCCAGTCTGGGTGACAGAGTGAGACTCCAACTCAAAACAAAAAACAAAACAAAAACATCCAAACAACCCAACTAAAAAATTGGCAAAGGGCTTTAATAGACACTTTTAAAAAAAGATTAAAAAAACGGCCAAAAAGTATAAGAAAAGATGTTCAACATCAATACTCATTAGGGAAACGTAAATAAAATCCACAATAAAATACTACCTCATACTCATTAGGATACCTGTTATTAAAAAGAAAGAAGTATCTATTCATGTCTTTTGCCCACTTTTTAAAAGGGCTGCTTGTTTTTTCCTTTTGATGCATTTGAGTTCCTTGTAGATACTAGATGTTAGGCCTTTGTCAGATAAACAGTTGGCAAATATATTTTCCCATTCTGTGGGCTGTCTCCCTACTCTTGATGGTTTCTTTTGCTTTGCAGAAGCTCGTTAATTTGATGAGGTCCCATTTGTCTATTTTATTTCTTAAGGTATTGGCCAGGCATGGTGGCTCACACCTGTAACCTAAGCACTTAGGAAGGCCAAGATGGGAGGATCACTTGAGGCCAGGAGTTTGAGATCAACCTGGTCAAAATAGCAAGGCCTTGTTTCTACAAAAAATTAAAATAGAAAGAGGTATAGTGGTGTGTTCCTGTAACCCCAACTATTCAGGAGGATGAGACAGGAGGCTTGTTTAAGCCCAGGAGTATGAAGGCTGAAATTCAGTGAGCTATGTTAACACCACTACACTCTAATCTGAGCAATAGAGCAAGACCCTGCCACATACATATAAAAGCGTACAATTAAAATTTTCAAAAATAAAATGTTTAAAAAGATAATTAAACTTGCACATTATATAAATTAATGGCAAAACTATGTCTAATATTTGAAACTCAATTTGCCATCTTATGCTGTATTCTAGTACATAAAACTCCTTCATAAAAAAGCTTTATTGAGAGTATAGTGTATATATAGTAAATTTTACTACTTGCAACTAGCTAAAATATTAAAAATCATGTTATTGATAATTATCCTTTAAAAGTTAGCTGGGCATGGTGGCACACGCCTGCAATCTTAGCACTTTGGGAAGCTGAGGCAGGTGAATTGCTTGAGCCCAGGAGTTCAAGACCAGCCTGGGAACACAGTGAAGATTCTATGAAAAAATTTAAAAAGTTAGCTGGGTGTGGTGGTACACCACTACTAACTGTAGTCCCAGCTACTCAGGATGCTGAGGTGGAAGGATCACCTGAGCCTAGAAGGTCGAAGCTCCTGCACTCCAGCCTGGGTAGCAGAGTGAGACCACGATTCAATTTAAAACAAACAAACACATGACAGTATATAGCATATTTGAAAGGATCACTAGACATTAGTTATGAAGGTTTAGAGAACACACATTTGTTAAAAACTCTAACACAAGGGTAACCCCTCAGGTCCCCTCCCACTATGGGAACTTTTCTGTCCTCTTAATAAATCCTGTTTTCTAAAAACAAAACAAAACAACTCTAACACAAAAGGAGGTTTTGGTTTGAGATCTTTACCCCAACATCAGAAGCATTTTTAAAAATGTTAAAGATGTGGGGTACAATGCAGAATTAGGCACACAAGTGGTCATTGTACAGGTGAAGCATGGCTCAGAAACATTTCAAAGACATCCCTAACAGGCAGCCTCAAAGGTAAGAAAGGGAAAAAAGTCAGTTAAGGCACAGCCTTTGTCTCAGGAAGGAAAGCAGGGGAAAAGGTTCTCTTTAAGAGACATAACTGTGCATCTATCTACCTTCCTAAGGGCCTTTTAACACCACTAGCTACAACACCATCTTCTCCCTCTTTCCTAATCAGAATCATTACCCACCTGGGACCCTTGAGTAGAAACAGTACTGAATGGAAAAGGGCACTTGAGAAGAGAAGTAGAGTTGTACTTTAACAGTGTAATAAAATACAAAAAGTTAAGAGGAGGAAATAGCTTATGCAGTGTAGTGAAAACTAATGAGGAAATGTGGTTTAAAGAAAAAAGACAGGGTACCTGGGTTTGAGAACTGGCTGTCAGTGATAACGAGATATGTGACCCTTCTTTGCCAAGTTTCATAGAGATGCTTGTTACCATATTTAATAAAAGTGAATTGAAATTGCAAAATCAACTATAATACAAAAACAACATGTAATATTTATTGTGATTCCAGGGCACAAAAAGATCAGTTAATGTTTAAGATATAGAATTAAACAAAAAAGAATGAAAATTAATATTTTCCTTATAAAAATGCTTTTTATGAAAACTTAAACATCAGAGAAAAATATACAGACAAGTTCCCCATAATCCCACATCCTAGAGATAAATTAAAGTTTTACTATTAATTCTCAACTACTATAAAAAAACAAAAGGTTTCATATATTACTGTTCTACTGTGAAATCCTCTGGCTAATTTCCATGAAAACCTTTTATCATAATACAGCAATGAATAAGTCAAGAATTGTTGCCTTAATCTTTTGAATTCTAAGTATTAATGAACAGGCAATCTGGACTGTGAAATCAAAGACATAAAGAAAGCCCTGGAGATAGAAATAATCTATAACTTAAGGTTAACATATGTTGTAGGCTTTCTCACTATTAACTCAAGACATAGATGCCCAGAAATGGCAGTTCATAGTTTTTCACTGGACCAAGTCTGAAGTACCCTAGTAACTCACAGTTTCTTCGATACAGCTTACAAGTGATATGGTGTTAAAAGGTTTTTCAGAAGATAGACCAGTTAAAACATTCATGAATTTTGTTTTAATGCTAAAAGATGCCACTGTCCTCTCTTTGAGGTTATTTACCTTCATTTTAATAGTGTAATAGATAAAATAATTGGAAAACAAAGAAGGCTGTAATTATATTACTGGATCAATAACCTATATTTAAAAGGGCAAAACTTTGATTTTTATCTTTTCCTTTTTTATTATCCAGAAAATCTAAAATAAATCATTAAAAAATATATACATACACAGCAATACAAATGTATATATCATCATGCTGTTCTTAGGAAGATCTGCAATTTTATAAATTAATTTATCTAGATTTGTTAAAGTGGATTGATAATTTTATTTATTGCATGTAAATACTACTAAATCACTAAATGTCTCAGGTAACAGATATTAAATGAAGACATGACATTTCAGGTAATGAAGCAAAGCCATTTATCTTGAAATTTTCTTGCTACAGAAAACCTTTAAAAATGGCCTTAAGTTTGCAAAAATCAGCAACTTTAATCTATCCACTTTCTTTTGACCTTTACACTCAACCTCAAAAAAATGTTCAGCAACATAAATTCGATCTCAAAAGGCTGCTGCAGATCTCATTTTCTGCTGTTTTTCCATTAGGTATTTATGGGACTTGCTAGTGTTACAAGGGACTAGTAAAACACCAAAGTAATCCTGCAGTTCCTGTGTATGAATTCAGCTTTTCCCTTTGAGATGATAACTTTTTTCCCCCTTGCCAAAGCCTTTTTCAGGTCCCTGTATAAAACTAAGACTACAGGAATAATGTTCTCTTTCAGGGGATAGTATGCCTGAGTAGAGACTGAAGGCAGGGGGAAAGAAAATTAACCAGATTTACTTAGTTCAACTATTGAAACAAAATAATTTTTTAAGCCATTAAGGTAGTTGGTTACATATTTACATTAATTGAAATCACAGCATCCTTACACAGGATAGAAACTGAATCCAATGAGTTCTTCAAGTTTGAAGATCTCAGCTGTGTGCATGCCTTCTCTTAACTACACAGGAAACCAGCTGCTTCCATTTATGACATGCATTGAACACATGTGCTCCAGTATACCCATGACATAACATGCAACAGTATACTTTTAAGAGAAGCTTGCCAAGAAGGAGGGAGGGGGTACAAGTATGTTACAGAGACAAAAAACATTATACAATATATGTTTTGTTTTTTTTTTTAATGTTAGTAAGGCAAGGAAAGTGCTTTTTTTTTGAGTCTGAGTCCCACTCAGTCGCCCAGGTTGGCGTGCAGTGGCACACACACAGCCACCACAGCCTTACCTGCTGGGCTCAGGCAGCCGAAACTACAGGCACATGCTAACACACGGAGTTAATTTTTTTTTTTTTTTTTGAGTTGGAGTCTCACTCTGTCGCCCAGACTGGAGTGCAGTGGCCGCTTCCGGCCACCACAGCCTTGACCTGCTGGGCTCTGGTGATCCTTCCGCCTCAGCCTTCCAAGTAGCTGGAATTACAGGCATGCGCTACCACGCCCGGCTGATTTTTGATTTATTGTAGAGATGAGGTCT